>NC_049913.1:23962959-24045737 GCF_001411555.2 Juglans regia | reverse complement strand
TCAAGGAATAAGTCGTTACTCGCCCAAATCCAAAGAATACTGATCTCTTCCTGCCAGTTTTGCACTAGTCTACCTTCTCGAAATAATATAGTGTTTTTAATGTCGTATCTGTCAGCTGAACCTCATCGGATTCATATTCAAGCTCAGATCCCCTGCATCACTTTGTTTGATGAATTTGACAGTTCCAACTAATTGCTTGATGTGAAATTCTTCATAACACAATATCTTGTGAACCATGGGAGCAATGGAGCATATATCTTGCATCTGTTTCATAGTGTAACATTTAATGCATAATATCCTTGGTATTTATAATTTTTGAACCCTTAGCCTTTTTCTCGTTAAATTATCTCATTTGCGTATGTATTAAGTGACTATAAATTTAAAATAATATGAAAGTGTGGAAACACTTTACATTCTTATCATTTCTGTTGTGACATTCCATTTTTTTCTTTCATGACTTTTAAGAATTCCAACTCATTAGTTTGAACATCAAGGAAGGATATTTTATGATTCCAAAACTGCCCCTTACGTGCTTTGCTAGGGTTTCTTTGTGATCACAAGGTTCCTTGTACGTTTGGCTACACTGATGGCCACTCCTCTAGCCGCCAGTCTTTTGCCAAAATGGCTGCTGCTGTTCCACAACCCCTTCTTGATATCATACTCGCCCCTCGTGTGCCTAAAGTCGTGAACGGCGAAATTTTTTTCTAGTTGTCTAAAGAAGAAATCACTCACTTGGCGAAGCCATTCCATTTCTCTATTTTGCTCAAGTTCCTTCGACAAAGGCCCTCTCTAGATGCTATCTGTGCCATTATCTCTAGCCGTTGGGGCCTGTCTTCTACCCCGGTGGTCTAATCCATGAAATTTCCCCTTTACGTTTTCGTTAGGCTGGCTACGGAAGCTGACATTGTGAAAGCTTTGTCTTGTGAGTCCTGTGAAGTGAATGGAGTGAATTATCATGCTTTTCGCTGATCTCCAAAATTCAATGAGGAGCACGAACCATCTAACTTCCCTGTGTGGATTTTGCTTCCCGGATTACCTCAAACTTTTATCAAGAATCTTTCCTACGAATTTTCACAGCACCTATTGGTCGGTTTATATGCAGGGATAATCCCACACGTTGTGCGACCCGGACCGATGGAGCAAGAATTTTTTTGGAGATGGATGCTGCCAAGGAACCGATTTCTTACTTCTGGATTGGTGCTTCTGGTTTGTCTACGAGTAGGAAACATGAGGTACTATATGAGACTTTGCCTGCGTATTGTGGAAAATGTAGAGTGCATGGACATAATACAAAGACCTGTCGTGTGGGGAAATCCATGCATGGGGAGAAAAACCGTGGCCGAGAGAAAAGAGAATCAGACTCTGGTGGAACCAATTCTGGTAATATACAAGGTGATGACTTGACGGTTAACCCCGTAGTTATCTCTCCTGAGAAAGAGGCTGATGAACCGGTTGATGCTCTTCCTGAACAACCTTCCAATGCATCACCATCCCCAGCCCAGGGGATAAATCTTACGGAGGTTGCAATAACGAGAGAGGGTTACCAATTTTGGTAACATACAAGGTGATGACTTGACGGTTAACCTCGTAGTTCTCCTCCTGAGAAAGAGGCTGATGAATCTGATGATGCTCTTTTTGAACAACCTTCCAATGCATCACCATCCCCAGCCCAGGGGATAAATCTTACGGAGGTTGCAGTAACCGATGATGGGGGGGTGCTAGCGCCTAGTGAGGATGCAGATGGGCCTCTGAATGAAAATCTGGGCACTATGCTCAAAGATATTGTTTTCGAGCCTGACCTTGATATTCCTCCAAAAGTGCTTCGTCAGTTTAAGGACTATCATTCGAAATCTGAAGGCAAAACTGTTAAGAAAAAATATCAGAATAAAAAGTTTGAGAAAGTTAGAAGTTCGATGAGGGTCATTACCCGTCCCTCTACCTTGTCTTTATGAGCGACTCAATCATTGTTTGAAATGCCAGTGGCATTGGTACCTCTCGATGTAGATTAAAGAAGTTAGTTTGTAATTTCAAGCCTAAGATGGTAGCGGTTTTGGAACTGTTCCAAACTCTGGACAAAGCTATCCGTTCGAAGCATTCCTTACATTTTGATTCCTTTTGATCTAATGTAGCTGATGGTGGTAAAATGTAGATTTTTTGGGACAATGCTCTTGATTTACAAGTGGTGCGGACAAATTTGCAGTTTATTCCCTTCGTGTAAACACGAGGTGCTACCATTTTTTATGTAATATTATCTCTACTAAGTGCAGCATGTATGAGAGGAAAAGTTTGTGGGAGGATCTTAGTTCCCAGTCTATGGGCTCGGAGCCTTGTCTTTTTTCTGGGGATTTTAACATAATTCGGAATAATTCGAAGAGACAGGGTGGTTTACCACGTTCGAATGCTACGATGGAGGATTTCAATGCCTGGGTCCACCAAGGTGGTTTGGTCGAAGTGAAATCTAAGCGTAGAAATATTTCTTGGTGTAATGGGCAGTCGGGTCTTGCTCGGTCTTGAGCGAAGTTAGATCGGGATTTTATGGATTTCTCTTTGCTCTCTTATTTTCTGAATGCAGTATGTTCTTATATTCTGCACACCACGTTTGACCACTCTCCTTTGGTTATTGAGTTCACTTCTTCTTATGGTCGTTTGCCTTTTCGTTTTCAACAAATGTGGTGGATCATCCGCAATTTTTTATGTGTGTTCGTCAGGCGTGGTCTGCGTCTGTTGGTGGTCATGGTCTTACTAAACTGGCCTTTAAGTTAAAGAACACTAAGGTTGCCTTGCGTGAATGGAATAAACAGATTTTCAGTCATACCACTATGCATATAAATTCTCTTGAGAGACACATAGAGGAGCTTGAAAATAAGCTTCAGCAAAACTGGGATGAAACTACGGAGAGGGATCTTATGGTTTCATCTGCGGAATTGGAGAATTGGCTCATTCGTAAAGATACTAGATTGGCCCAAATGTCTAAGTTAAAATGGCATAGGAAGGTGATCGTAACATGAAGTTTTTCCATGCCTGCCTTGCTAATAAACGGCATAAAAAAGTGGTGGAAATGAGGTCTTTGAATGGGATGGTTTTCAATTCGTCGGAGACTCTTCATCAGGAGGCTGTGGATTTCTTTTCTAATTTTTTGCAGGGCCCGCCGACTCTTATCTCACTTATTATTTTAGATTCTGACAACTCCATTATGTGTTCTGTTCCTTCTATGAATGAAGTGTTCTTTGCTCTTTGCTCTTTCCTCTATCCCTTCTAATAGTACTCTGGGACCTGATGGGTTTGGTTATGGTTTTTTCGAAAGTTGTTGGGAGATTGTGAAAGAGGATGTGTTGGAAGCTATATCTGATTTTTTTTGTTTCTAAACATCTTTCTAGATTTTTTACAGCATCTTTTCTGGTCTTAATTCCAAAGTTTTATACACCTTCTAGTTTTGATAAGTTTAGGCCTATCAACCTATGCTCGATGTTCTATAAAATATGCTCCAAAATCATTGTTAAACACTTGACAGGTCTCCTCTCATGAATGATATCGTGGGAGCAAGGTGCTTTCATTCCTAGGAAAAGAATCTTTGAAAATATTAGTATCACGCAGGAAATGGTCGACTCCATTAATAAGAAGGCCCATGGTGGTAATATCATGATTAAACTAGATATGACTAAAGCTTATGATTTAGTGGATTGGTTCTTTCTCTTAGAGGTTCTTCACTGTTTTGGTTTTTCTTCTAATTTTTGTGCTCTTATCAGAAACTGCATCTCAAATCCTTGGTATTCTATTATTATGAATGGAACTATTAAAGGCTTTTTTCAAGGTGGTCGTGGCTTGCATCAAGGTGATCTCCTCTCTCCCTATCTTTTTATTATTCTTAAAGAAGTTCTCTCTCGATTGATCAAGCAAAGTATGGAGGCTCGAAAATTTGGTCAATTGCAGGCCCGAGGTACGCCTATAATTTCTCATCTTATGTATGCTGATGATGTGGTGTTTTTTTCTAATGGTAGCTCTAAAGCCCTAAGGGAGATTTTATCTGTGCTTCATAAATATGAAAGTTGGTCGGGTCAATGTATCAATCACTCTAAATTTTCCATTTACGGCTCTCAAAAAATTTCTTTGGCTTGTAAAAGCTTATTATTACAAAAGACTGGATTTTCAGAAGGGTCTTTCCCATTCAAATATCTTGGCGTGCCTATTGTTTTGGGTCATTTCAAACAAGTGCATTTGGAAGATATGATGTCTAAAATTCAAAAGAATATATCAGGAGTGGAAGATGAAATTCCTTTCGGTGGGTGACCGTCTTATTTTACTACATCATGTTCTTTCTAGTATGGCGCTTCATTTATTTGCTGTTCTTCAGGTCCCGCAATCCACTATTAAAACCCTTCATTGTATGATGAGCTCTTTTTCTAGGGGGAGGGGAATGGTAAAGGTAAGAAAAAATGGGTGGCCTGGAACTCTATATGCCGTCTCGTGGAGGAAGGTGGCTTGGCTCTTAGGAATCTTGATGATATGCAACAAGCCCTTCATGCTAGATTTGCTTGGAATCTTATTCAAGGTAATTCTTTATAGGCCAATTTTTTTAAGGGCAAGTATGTGGGTTCTAGGCCTTGGACCCTGGTTGATCCAACTAAGGGTACAAGGTTCTGGAAAATTATTGCTAAAACCCTTCCTTTGGTTTTGGATAACTCTAAGTGGTGTCTTAAAGATGGAAAGGTTTTCTTCTGGTATGATAAATGGCGGGACAGAGGCTCCTTAGCTAATGATATGCATATTGTGGGTCACCCCCATCTTCAAGTTCAGGATTGCAAATTATCTAATGGTTGGGATGTGGATTTTATTCTCCAGTTAGTGGGGCCAGATTTTCTTGATGGTATTTTAGAGGATATTTGTAAGGCTAAACCGAGCTTGAATGTTTTGATCTGGACCAATAATAATAATGGTTTGTTTTCCACTAAGTCAGCTTTGGATTGTCTCCGTATTAAGGGTGGCACTATTGAAGGGCATTCTTGGATGCGGCATAAGAGTCTTCCTCTTAAAATGTCTATCCACATGTGGAAAGCTTGGTATATGGCCCTTAGTGTAGATCATCATCTTTGATGCATTGGCATTCATATTATCTCTCGTTGTGATTGTTGTGCTAACGGTCACTATGAGAACCAGAACCATGTTCTGTTTGCTGGTGATATTGTTAGCACTGCTTGGCGATATTTTGGGGCTAGCCTTGGTATCCCGAATCGCCGTAACTGGAAAGTCACGGTGCAGACTTGGTTTCGCCATGCGAAATTATCATCTCAAGTTGGCATTTTGTGGGAATTCTCCCGGTGGTTATCACTTGGAGAATCTGGCGGAGGACCTATTTGGCGCGTATGGAGGGTCGCTTTGAATCTGCTTCTGAAATTATTTACTCAGTTTGTCGGTGGATTAGTCTTATTTTTCGTGATATGCATGCTAGTGCTCACATCTCTGGTTTTGATTTGCAGGTACCTGAGGGTTTGCATGTCCAACCTGTGTTCCCCCTAGTTCGACTTTGCAAAGTTATTGCTTGACAACAGCCTTCGGTGGGTTGGGTTAAACTTAACACAGATGACACTAGCTTGGGTAATCTGGGTGTCTCAGGTATAAGTGGGATTATTAGAAATGATCATGGTAATTTAATTCATGCTTTTTCTTCGTTCATTGGTACAAGCTCTAATAATCGGGCCTAGCTTTTAGCTCTTCTTCATGGGCTCCAGGTTTGTAAATCCTTATCCTTCAATTATGTGGATACTAAGCTTGATTCTATGACAGTTATTTCTTTATGGAGGAGTAAAAGGTGTGGGGTGTGGTATCTGGAGGATTTATGTGAGGAAATTATTGAAATTATGAGTTTCATGACTTGCTCGATTCACCATGTTTTTCGTGAGAGAAATAAAGTTGCTGATTGGTTAGCCAAACATGGGGCCTCTGGTAGTGATTCAGTTTTTTCCCACTTGATGGAGACTCTTTGAGCACTGCGTGGACTTATTAGCATGGACTACTCCGGGTTGCCTTCGTTTCGTCTTTGTTAGTTTCGTTTGTTTTTGTTTGTCGTTTCGTTGTTTCTTGTTTTTTATTTATTATGGCTTGGTTTTTTTTTTTTCTGCATGCTGGATTTTCTTTCTACCCCATATGCTTGACTTGTAATCACGGTTTTCCTCTGCCACAACCGAGGGTAATTAATAAAATTGGGGAGGGGTCACTCTTGGACATGTGATCCTAACACATTTAAAAAAAAAAAAATCCAACTCATTATATGGCCAAAGATTCTTTCATAACTCTGCATCTTGTGAGCGGTGATAGTATTAGTGTTAACTAATCCTATTTTCAAATATTATAACATTGAATGGATATTTGACAATTATATTTTCGAGCTCATAGTTTAATCACACCATCTATTTATATGTTAACTAATCCTAAATTTAAAATAATTTGAAAGTTTAGAAATATTTCATCTCTTTCGTTTCTAGCAGTTCATTTTCTTCCCTCTACATATTAGGGTTGCAACCTGATGCAGTCCAACCAGGTCTGGGCCCGGTCCGACCCGACCCGGTACTGTTTGCGCGCCAACCCGGTCCGACCCGACCCGTACAATACCAGGTCGGGTCGGGTCTTCGGTTTTTTTTTTTTTCAATGTTAGTGACCTGTGTTAAGTTACAGCTTAATAGAATGAATATAGCATGCAAAACTGGTTCACTAAGATCTCAAAAGACTTCAAAAAAATATTGACATAAACCAATGAAAAAAAAAAAAAAACCAAAAGAAGAAGAATATTAATTCTTCCAAAAAATAAACCAAAGAACTAGAACTAATAAAAAGAAGGAGCCATCTACCACAAAAACTATCTAAATTAGAACTAATAAAAAAAATGTACATAAGCCATCTATTACAAAAACTATCTAAATTACAAAAATATGAACATTAACGGATAAAAGATTGAAGAGCATCCAACAATCAAATAACAACAGCTTCCCATCTCTTCCTCTATATCTGTCATTATGAAAAAGCATAACACCAAATCAATAATAGCACATCAAATAATCCAAGTCAACACAAAGTGTTTTACTTTCTCTAACAAAAGAGTGAAAATGAAAAACATACCATCATGCAAACCATAAGCCTTGAGTTACTCCTCATCAACGTAAGTAAAACTTGATTTTGGATCAAACTCTAAAAAAACACATGATAATTATTAAATGATATAAAAATAAACATAATGAAAAAGTTTAATAAATATGTAAATAAGAAATAAGTTTATTACCCAATTCCGCCTCAAAACTTTCAATATTATCTAAGGAGGCACGAAGATCAATGGGTATTGGATCCCTCAACCAATTTTGTGTACAAACGAGTGCCTCGACTGTTCTTGGAGATTGTGAACTACAAAATGGGTCAAGCACCCGACCCCCTATACTGAAGGTTGATTCAAAAGAAACAGTAGAAACGGGAATGGCCATCACATCCCGTGCAACTCTTGCCAAAATAGGATATTTTACTTCATTGATCTTCCACCAATCTAAAATATCAAAATTTGGAGCTTGTGTCTCACAACCATGTTCCAAGTACTGATCAATCTCTGATTTGTTCATCAAATTAGATTCAATTATTTCTTGCTCATACTCAACACAAAAACTCTGTTGAGAATCAGAATCAATCATACTAGGATCAACTGAGGAAAGAGGCTCAGAATAGGAAACTCCACTTGAACTCCCATACACAACACCATATTCTCCATAAATATCAATCATCAATTGTTTTTTATTTTTGTCATCATTTCTTCGACTAAATAACTACCATATATTTTTTTGAACAAAAAATGCAAAAGATTAAATTTTCATCTTGGATCAAGAACAACAGCAATAAATATCATCAAGTTAGTCTTCTCGATTGATCCCCAATATTTATCATACTTAATCTTCATATTCGCCGCTATACATTTCAACACTGCATCATTACTTTGACACATTGAAAAAATGATACCCGAACCAAAATCTAAAATATACCCAAATTGAAGAAAAAAAAAAAAAAACAAAACAAAATCAGTGGATCGACTACCGAGATCCAAACCAAAATCGAAGACAAAAGGGAGGAATTAAGCAGTAAAGAGTAATCAACCCAGAAAAAACCAAAATATATAGATATGATGGGGTACACTGCATTCAGGCCAAAATATGGAAAACGAAAGCCAAATGGCGTAGTGGGTTGTTCGCAAAAGAGAGAGAGAGAGAGAACGCACCTCAGCGATGACCTCAGCGACCAGCGACGGTGAACGGCGATGGAGAATGGCGATAGTGACTAAAGTTCTACAGTGGAGAGAAGAAGAGATTAAGACTTCAGATTTCAGAGTTTTGGATTCGACGGTTTATTTTTCCTAAAACCCGTCTTCCGCTTTTGACCCGATGAACCCGCCTTTCACGGGTTGGAAATGTCAGATCCTTCGGACAGATAGGGCTGAAGGCCCATTATGCACAGCCCTACTACATATAATTCCTAAAATTAATAATCGAAGAAATTCACGTTCAAAACATTTCACGGTTTAGTAATAAACAAAAATAGAAATAGAAAAAAAATAAAAAATTAGTAATTTCCGAATAGGTGCATGACTAGTTCATTTAACTTTAGAGAACATTAATCTAATATGATTAAATACTGTATTAAGACTTTTATTGTACGCATTAAAAAGAAAACTGGTTTATTAACGTTTACTGATTTTTTTTTTATTTTTTTTATTTTTATTTTTACAACCGGTGGATTAGCTTGAACTGAGAGATATTAGCCGATGCCAATTAGTCAGATGTTTTCTACCATGGATGCAAATTTATTAAAATTCTGTATATTTAATACATATATATATATAGAAAAATGATATATGTAGAAATATATATATATATATATATATATATATATATATATATATTAGACGTTCAAAATCACTGCTTGGATTTTAATTGCTTTTTTTATTTAATGATTACTAATAAAATTTTAAATTTTATATTATTTATATAATTATATTATTATTAGATTATAATATTAATATTTTTCAATGAGAACTGGTACAGACACAAAAATTATACAAAAGTAAATCTACAAATAGACGTGGCTTAATGAGTTTGTTAGATCTACTTTACAATAAAAAAAACTTTACAATCTGATGTACCATATCAAACCACGTAAGTTGATAAGTTTACTTTTATGTAATCTCTTTGTGGCTAAAATATTTTCCTTTTTTAACATGCTTATATCTTTTTTATTGAGATTATAATACTGAACCTATGCTCATATTTGTTATTATCGGGTTTGTCATATTAATTTTATTATAGATTAAAATCTGAAAAAAAATTAATATTTTTTGTCAATAGATAGTCAGTCTTATTATTTCTTTAAATATATTGTGACTATTAATAAATCTAAATTTTAATTTTTATGTAAGATTATGTTAATCAGGCCAAATTGATTATGTTGGTTAGTTGGATGCAAATTTATTACAATTCCGTATATTTAATATATATATATTAGACGTTCAAAATTTTAATTTTTTATTTAATGATGAAGGGAATGATTATTAATAAAATTTTAAAATTTTTTAAATGGTTAAAAGTATTAAGAAGATATTTTAAAAAAAAAAAAAATCTCAAATAGACTAAGGGCAGATCCATGGGTGGCGGCCCCTAGAATTGTCTATTATATACGTGTATGGAAAACGATGGCAAAAGGATGATGTGCAATACCATTATATATTGTATTTGGGGCTCACTCACCTGAAAGGATAGAATCGGATGTGGTGGAGCATGGATGACAGACACGTGCTAATAGATATGCTTCCCCAAGTTCCCATTTATTTGGAGTTCTTGAATACATATGTTAACTTCGGCTTACTTTGCTCTCTTTTCTTCCCATTATTATATTTCCCCAATTTTAAGTACACACGATTCATGGCTCAAGACAATCTCCAAATTGATTTTTTTTTCTTAAAAATCAATCGCTAATAACTCATTTAAATTTTATTTTAAAATTATAATTATATTATTGTTAGATTATAATATTAATATTTTTCAATGAGAAGTACTACAGATAGAAAAATTATACAAAAATAAATCTACAAACAGAAGTGGCTTAATGAGTCCGTTAGATCTATTTTACAATAAAAGTAACTTTACAACCTGATATACCACATTAAACTATGTAAATTTATGTGTTTATTTTTATGTAATTCCTTTGTGACTAAAGTATTTTCCTTTTTGAATATGCTTATATCTTTATTAATAAGATTATAATTTTGAACCAATGCTCATATTTGTTATTATTGAGTTTGTAATATTGATTTTATTATAAGTTAAAATATGAAAAAAAAAATGATATTTTTTGTTAGTAGATAGTTAGTCTTATTGGTTTTTCTAAAGATATTGTGATTACTAATAAATCTAAATTTTAATTGTTATGTGAGATTATGTTAATCAGGTCAAATCGATTATATTGGTTAGTTCAACACATTTATTAGGTCACTTGTGTACCTATCATCTAATGCCATATTATGGGATGACGAGAGGATGATGAGAAAAATAGATGATAAATAGATTTTTTCGAATCCTATTAATGTGAAGTATAGTCCAACTTGGATATAGGCAGTACTACTAATTAAACAATGAGCCCGGTTTGGATACAAAAGTTTCTAAATTTATTCCAATTCATCTCATCTAATCGTTATAATTTTCTAAATTTCTCGTACAAAATATAATAAATAATTCAATTTTTTCAAATTCTAAAATAATAATAATATTAAAAATTAATATTTTAATAATATTTTATTCAACTTTCGACTTTTTGTTTTCAACTTATCTCATCTCAACTAAATATCTAAACATCTCCCAACAAGCAAGATCTTTTTTTCTCTTATTACCAAAAAAAAAAAAAAAAAAAAGTCTTTTTTTCTCGAGTATGCAAAGTTACGTGGTATACACCTAAGCTGTTGGGACACCTTGTCTTTTGGAATCATTCTTATCTTTGACTACCAGTTGTTGGGACACCTTGTCCGCTTCGACCTCTTTTGGAACTTTTGTTTTTTGTTTTTAACGCATGTTTTTGAGGGAATTCCTAGTCACAGTGCCAACATTATGATACTTCCTTTTCACTTAATTGGTGATATATATGCTTGTTCATGGTTACTTAATCATACAAAACTAGACGTCAGTCTTGACACTTGGTTGGTTCAATCTCTCTTCTTCCCTTTCTCTTTTCTAACCTTGCATACTAGCCACTAGGCCTTCAATCTCCAACAGATCTTTAGTGGACTTAACACTTGCATTCATTTTACTTCCAATTGGATGCTTTGGGCTTTGCTACACTACATACCAAATCTGTTTTATTTTATTTTTTATTCTTATTAAACTAATTTTTATTCATTATTCTTATACTACATACTTACTAAAAAAAATAAAAAATAAAAATAAGTATATAATATATGTATGACGAGTATAGATTTTCGTTCACTTTATCCTCTACTTGAGAACTTAATTTCAAGGAACAAATCGAAATACCAAGTGAATGTTGTAAATAATCGAAATTAGCTAACTCCTATAGTTAGAATAGGAATAAATATCAAATAATGAATAATATTTTTTTTTTAAAAATGCCCGCCCTGCCTCGCCTTGGTGGGTGGCTAGCACCAAAGGGTTAGCAAGTAGCCCAGCTATCCACCATTTTTAATTGCGTTGGACGACTAACCACCATTTTTCGTGGCTGTCTGGAAAGTGTGGCCAGCAATCCACCTTAATGATCCTCCGACTGCCATGGGGGTAGTCGCGCCACCCTGAAAATTATCTTTGGGGTGGCTTGAGTTATGCCTGTGGCAACAACGCGAGGGTGGCTGGACCACCCTTTGAGCAACTTTCTAGGGGTGAGTCAGGCTGATGATAAATAAGTATACAAATACAATTAGTTGATATCAGTCAGGCTGATGATAAGATGCTAATCTGACCTTTTTTTTCCTTCATTTTTGGCTGTGTGTAATCATAAAGCTACCATACCATCTTTTTTTTTTTTGGTGCCTTTCATTTTCGATGGTTTTGGCGTTTTCAAGAATACGATTCTAGCCCTTTTCATCGACCCCATGCAAGTTCAGCCTTCTGCTATTATATCCCTCCCATATTGACCTTTCAGTTCATTTATTATATGGCCTTTGGACGAGGATAAGACACAATGATAACACACAATTAGTATGGTATATAGAATTTTTCTAACAAAATGATGAAAGAAATGGTCACATGGTGTCGACATTACTGGAAAAAACTGAAAAGAAAATGAAGCTTTTGCTTGGAACCAACCTGAAAAAGATCCATACGACCACGCACTCCACACCCATCCCCACTATGATCCATGCTCTTAGTCCAGACCTCCGTTTCATGCGTTCTAATTTCTTTCTTTCATGACTCTTAGATTTTGACATGAATTCCTTTCAACTCATCGTTGGCCATGAATTTACCACATATCTATTTAGAGATTGTGATCGGTAAGCATAATCTCAAAGCACTTCATCAAGTTCATGTTAAATGGATAAGTGCATTGAATGATTCAAACATCTCATATTTTATGCTAAATATATACGATTCACATATTTTATACTAAATAGATACGTTGAAAGGGAGAGAGATTCTATTGCCACAGGGTGATGGGGATATATATGGCCTTACACCCGTTTCACATAGTATAACAGCGAGGGTAGCTTTGGATATAAAAAATGTTTCATCTCATCTCATCTAATCATGATAATTTAAAAGTTTATGAAGATTTCACCTTCTTGGTATTTCATCTACAACATTTCATTTTCTTTCCATGACGACTTGAAAATTACAACTCATTGCATGGTGAGAAATTCTTCACAACTCCATATCTTCTTAATTATGAGCGAGTGATGGAGCATATACCTTGCATCTATTTCATATTGTATAACATTGAGTACATAGTATCCATGGTATTTATAATTTTTGAAGCCAGAGTTTTTTTCTAGTTGAATCATGTCACCCAGATGAGAATTTCTTCACTTCTCCATATCTTATGAAGCATGAGAGTGATGGAGCATATAACATGCATCTATCTCATTTAGTATAGCATTGAATGCATAATATCCTTTGTATTTATAATTTTGGATTAACCCAGAGTTTTGTTCTCATTGAATCATGTTATCCACGTATGTGTTAACCAATGATAATTTAAAATAATTTGATGTTGGACAATACTTCATCTTCTTAGCATTTCACCTGTGACATTCCATTTTTTTCTCCGATGACTTCGAACATCCAAACTCATTACCTAACCACAAAAAAAGCTAGAGATTGATATTGAGAAAAATGCAAACAGATAGAAAACACTGAGATTTGTGTTTTTTTTCTAAAAATTGAGTATGTCTTCTAAAGACCACAAGTTGGGCTTACATGGCTAAAAAATAGGCCAAATTCCAATTATGGTCAAATAATAAAATATGAAATCAAATAAATGTCTCGCAAAAATTTAGCCCAAAAATCAAGAATAAAATCATTCATAAAATAAAACATTACCATAAAAACGACTTAAAATGGTAAAAGTAACTTAAAATAACTATTCGGAGGAAAAACGAATGATTTTGGGATCAAAACGGGGACCACCAGGCGTAATGTGGTGACCACGACTTACACACCGAATATGTATTCTCGAATTGGCATCATATGTGCGATTTTGATACCCGTAGCTAAAATTATGGCCAAAGTACTGACGTGTGCACAATACGCCACTTTCCCTTGCCCAACTGAGGAATACCAAATTTTCTCGCCAAAATGAGGAATGCCTATCTTTTCTGGCCAAACAAAGGAATGCCTACTTTTCCTCGCTGAACTAAAGAATCTTCACATTTTCCCACTAAATTTGCACTGACTTGCCTTCTCGAGTTAGTCCAGTGCTATTAACATCGAATCTGCTAAGTTAACATCATCAGACACGAATCCTCCTGCATCCAAATACCTCACATCTATTTCATATGGTGTAATATTGAATGCTTAATATCTATAGTATTTATAATTTCTGAACTGACTGAAAGTTTTGTGCTCGTTGAATCATGTCATCCACATGTATGTTAATTGCATATAAATTTAAAATAATTTGAAATTTTATAAATGCTTCACCAGCATTTCTTCAATGACATTCCGTTGTTTTTCCAATCATTTTAAAAATCCCAACTAATTACATGCCCAAAAATCCTTCACAGCTCGATATCTTATGCACTATGAGAGAGTGATGGAGCATATACCTCGAATCTATTTCATATAGTGTAACATTCATGGCTTAATATCCATGTCATTTATAATTTTCGAACCCAAACTTTTTTTCTTGTTGAATCATGTCATCGATGTATGTATTAACTGACTATAAATTTAAAATAATTTGCAAGTTCGAAAACACATCAACTTCTTAGTATTTCATTTTTTACTTCCATTTTTTCTTTAATGACTTGGAAAGTCCCAACTTATTACATGGCCAAAGATTCTTCACAACTACGCAACTTGTAAATGATGAAAGAATGATGAAGTATATATCTTGCACCTATAAAGAAAGCAATTAATAGATCAAACAAAGTGAATATTTTCATTCATGGTGGGCATGTGTACAACAGGGGTTTATATATATCCAAAGTGTGCGTACAAAGCTTAGAGAAGGAAAGTATAAATTATACAAGCTATAAGGATTATTTAGCTAACAGTCGACTTCCCAATAGAGAGGATTTTGTTCTTAATGGATGAGTTTATTGAGCTTTTCCTGGGATAGAATCTTGGTTTCCTTTGTTAGACGTTGTCCCATGCGGGATCTCAGGGTTTGTCCCATGCATGATCTCAGACGTGAGTTGTCTGTTATCACCCCCCCTCCCCGCCAAACTGAGTCGATGTCGGAGGTTCAATTTGGTTACAATGCCGATCAGGTGATCATGAGATAAGGGCTTGGTGAACATATCGGCTAACTGAAGAGATATAGGAACATGGCGTGTCTGAATGAGACCCAAGGAAACACGTTCTCGCACAAAATGGTAATTTATGTCGACAATATGTTTGCTTCAAGAATGATGGACAGGATTACAAGTGAGATGGAGGGCGCTAAGGTTATCATAGAGGAGCAAATGAGCCTTTTCTAAAGGGACGCCTAGATCACGAAGTAGAGCAGCTAACCAAGTCATCTCGGCGGCAGTATGAGAAAGACTTCGGTATTTGGCTTCAGTGCTTGAGCTGGACACGATATGCTGCTTTTTTGCACTCCAGGAAATACAATTTCTACCGAGAAAAGTGCAAAATCTGGTGGTGGAGCGGCGTGTTTCCTGACAGCCAACTCAATCAGTGTCGGCAAAAGCATAGAGATCAAGTGTGAAGTTGGCGAAAAGCTAAAAGCAAAGATTGGAAGTACCATGAACATATCAAAGAATCCGCTTGACCATTTGAAAATGAGCCTGGGATGGATTGTGCATGTATCTGGATGTGTGGGAGTGAGGTATTGGAGGGCCACAACTAGACTGCGATAGAGCTTAGGATTCGAGAAAGCAGGAGAAGTGCCCAAGTCCTTAGATTTGGATGTCATTGGAGTGACAACAGGTTTACAATCTGTCATCTGAGCCCGACGTAAGATATCCAAGGCGTATTGAGTCTGTCATAGAAAGAGACCATCAGAATTATGAGTAACCTGTATACCAAGAAAGTAATGCAAGGGTCCTAAGTCTTTCATATCAAATTCACTATGGAGAGCTTGATTGAAGTGATTTAATACTTAAGTATCGGAATCGGTAAGAAGAATGTCATCTACATATAAAAGGAGGAACATAGTTGCATCAGGGGTGTGTAAAGCAAATAGAGAAGGGTCAGATATACAACAAGGGAAACCAAACTCAAGTAAGAATGAACTAAAATGATCAAACCAAGCCCTTGGGGCTTGTTTTAAACCATATAAGGCACGGTTTAATTTGCAAACATGATTGGGGTAGGAGGGGTCAAGAAACCCCGACGGTTGCTCCATGAAAACAGATTCTTGAAGGTAGCCATGGAGAAAAGCATTTTTGACATCTAACTGTCGAATTTCCCACCTGCACACAAGAGCAATTGATAAAACGGTTCTAATAGTACCAAATTTAATAATGGGAGAAAATGTTTCAAGAAAATCAATACCATCGATTTGATGGTAGCCAATGGCGACTAGGTGAGCTTTAAGGCGATCAAGTTCACCATGAGCATTAAGCTTAGGTTTGAAGACCCAATTATTGCCGATAATGTGCATGTCAAGGGTGCGAGGAACCAACGTCCAGGTATTATTTTTCTCCAGGGCAGCGAGCTCCTCATTCATGGCACGATGCCATCCTTCATGATTTAAGGCAGCACGGATGTTTTTAGGAACCCGAGGCAAGGACAAAGTAGTGTGTAAGTTGACATACTTAGGAATGGGTTTTCGAATACCTACTTGAAGATGAGTGATCATTCGGTGAGAAGGTGATGAGTCAGGGACAGTGGAGAGATGAGGAGCTATGGGTGATACCACATTGTGTGAAGAAATATCAGTGAGAGAAGGAAGAAGGGGAGATGATGGGGACATCGTAGATGCTACAGTGGGAAGTTCAATTGACGTGGTGGAAGGAGCTTGAGCTTCTGGGGATGCAACCTGAGGAGAAGAAATACTAGCAAGAGTAGAGGGAAAATCAGGTGCAAGATTGAAGGCATCTTTGATGGGAGGCGTAGTCGAAGGGTATGTAGAAGAAGAGTCCAACCATTATGTCAAGACAGATATGTGGCCCAGGAGGTGTGCGGGGGCGTGAAGGCTGGCATGATTTTTAAAAGGGAATTGAGTTTCATCAAAAGCAACATGTCGTGATACAAACATTCTTCTGGTAGGTGGATAAAAACATTTATAGCCTTTATGTTTGCTACTGTAACCCATCAACACACATGGTAAGGATTTAGGATCAAATTTATTAGTTTTATTTGTCCAAAGATATGGAAATCATTTTGATCCAAAAATACGTAGAGAGAGATAATCAGGGTGTCGCCCATGTAATCTAAAATAGGGAGAGTTATTACCAATAATGGAAAAATGTGTCCTGTTGATTAAGAACACAGCAGTAGAAAAGGCTTCAACCCGAAAAAGTTTAGGCATACAGTTGTGAAAGAGAATTGTAAGACCAAGTTCTTAGATATTTCGATGACATCTTTCTGTGAGGCCATTTTGTTCTGGGGTGTAGTTATAGGACATTTGATGTAGAATACCTTGATCCTTGAGAAAATGAGCAGAAAGATTGCGAGAAAATTCACCACCACCATCAAATTGAAACACCGTAATTTGTGTAGAGAATTGACAAGAGACATATTTCACAAGGCACAAAAAGAATCATAAAAATCAGATTTATTTTTTAAAGGAATGAACCAAATGAAGCGGCTAAAATCATCAATCAAAACCGCCTAGTACAAAAATTTATCCAAAGATTGTACGGGGACAGGACCCCAAAGATCAAAGTAAACTTTTTCAAGTAAACCATACTTATTGACAGATGAAGAAAGTAGGCAACTAAATTTTCCAATTTGACAACTATCACAAAGAGAAGAAATATTTTTGCCAACTACTTTTATTAATCCAAGCGATTTTAAGACATCAACTATTGCAGGTTGTGGGTGGCCAAGCCATTGGTGCCATAAATCTAGATTTGCAGCTTGAAAGCAAGTTGAAAATAAGGCTTGGTGTGGTGCTTGAATGGTGTAGAGGTTACCCTCCTTGTGGCCTCTCAGCAGAACGTGGTTGGTTGCTCGGTGCTTGATGACAAAACCAACACCAAAAAACTCGTAGTTAATAGGATGATCAGTAGTCAATTGTCCCACAGATAATAAATTGTGCTCAAGATCGGGAACAAGTAAAACAGAATTAAGAGTGAGTTGAAGAGGTTTCAAGCCAATATAAGTGTCCCCAATATGCATGATAGGAAGCAAATGTCCATTACCCTACCATTACCTTTTCGGATCCAGTATATGGACGAAGATTGTGTAAAATACCTGCATTGGAAGTCATATAAGCCGAAGCTCCTGTGTCGATCATCCACTCATGATCGTTGGGGTTGTGGATGGTAAGAGCTGCAAGAGCTTCAGGAATATCATTATCTTGAAAAGCTTTATCAAAGCGGTGCCAGCATTTAAGTGCATGATGCCCAAATTTGTTACAAATCTGACATTATGGAGGATCACTGTTGGCAGCAGTGTGAGAATTTCTACCAGAGCCACGATTATTTTGATGAGGAAAACCTTTGCCTTTGGAGGAGAAGTTCTTATTTGTGTTGCAATTGCCACCTTTGTGGTTGGAGTAATTTGACCCCTTTTGTTTGTTACCATAGAAGGCCACATCAAAGCTTCACAATTGAGGCACAACTTCAGCATAGGAGGGTATTGGAGGTTTGAGCATGGCAATAGTGAAACCTTCATATTGCGCTCCAAGACTATTGAGTAAGGAGAAAACCTTCACTTTATCGTCCACAAGTTTCCCGATCCCAACAAGATTGTCACAAAGTTGCTTAAAGTTGTGTAAGTAATCATCTAGGGAGAGATCAGGAGACTTACGCATATAGGAGAGTTCATGGCGTAATTGAAATTCACGTTCTTGAGAGGATTGTGCATAGGCCTCTCGAAGTGCTGTCAAGATTTTTGCAGCAAAGTCCATGCCAATGATGAGACCAAGAGCCTCTTCGGTGAGAGTCCTAATAAGCCATCCTCTAAGTAATTGATCAGATTGTTTCCAGTTTGCTTGAGCAGGATTTGGCGCATTTTTTCTATCACTAGAATCTTCAAGAACAAAAATAAAAGGATCAGGGGCTGGGCTTGTGCCAGTGAGGATGCCAACAAGATCTTGGCTTTCTGCCAAGATTAAAAATTGCCCACGCCACAGGGGATAATTCTCATGGTTTAAGTGGAGGGTAACAAAATTTCCAACATTAAAGGAGGAAGAACCCATGTGCTCAAAGTTGATGAAGAAATCAAAAAGAGAAATTTTTTTTTTTGCTGGAAACATCGTTAGCTTTTCCCGGTTCTTGATACCGTAAAGAAAGCAAAGAATAGATCAAACAAAGTGAATATTTTCATTCATGGTGTACATCAGGGGTTTATATATACCCGAAGTGTGTGTACAAAGCTTAGAGAAGGAAAGTAAAAATTATACAAGCTATAAGGATTATTTAGCTAATGGTCGACTTCCTAATAGAGAGGATTCTGTTCTTAATGGATGAGTTGATTGAGCTTTTCTTGGGATAGAATCTTGGTTTCCTTTGTTAGACGTCCCATGTGGGATCTTAGGCTTTGTCCCATGCATGATCTCAAACGTGAGTTGTTTGTTATGATTTCACAGTGTAATGTTGAATGGATAGTATCCATAATATTTATAATTTCAAACTGAAAATAATTTAAAATTTTATATACACTTCATTTTCTTGATATTTAATCTATAACATTTCATTCTCAACGTTATCAATTTTCTTTCTTTGATAACTTTGTAAAATCCAACTCATCTCTTGGCGTGAAATTTTTCAAAACTCCATATCATCATGTGAAGCATGAAAGAGTGATGGAGCATATACCTTGCATTTGTTTCATATAGTTTACATTGAATCCGTAATATCCATGGCATTTGTAATTTTTGTACCTTTAGTTTTGTTCCTGTTGAATCATGTCATCCATGTATTTGTTAACAGATTATAAATTTAAAATAATTTGAAAGTTCGGTAATGATTCACCTACTTAGCATTTATTTTGTGACAATCCATTTTTTTTTATGCATTTGAAAATCCAAAATCATTAAAAAAATTCTTCATAACTCTACATCTTGTGAACCATGATAGAGTAATGAAGTATATATATCTCACTCCTATTTCACATAATGTAGTATTGAATGCATATTATTTTTAATATTTATAATTTTAAAATTCAAAATAATTTAAAAGTTTATATACACTTCACTTCTTGATATTTCATTTGTAACATTTCATTTTCTTTCTTTGACAACTTTGAAAATTCCAACTCATTGCTTAGCTAGAAATTCTTCAAATCTCTATATCTTGTGAACCATGAAAGAGTGATGGAACAAAAACCTTGCTTCTGGTTCCTATATTACTGTAACAATGAATGCATAATATCTAGGGTTATTTTCGAACCCGTAGTTTTGTTATTGTTGAACCATGTCATTAAAGTATTTGTTAACACACTATATATTTAAAATAATATGAAAGTTCAGAAACACTTCACCTTCTTAGAATTTTATCTGTGACATTCACTTAATTTTTTTAATGCTTTTGAAAGCCCCAACTCATTACAAGCCAAAAGATTCTTCAACACTCCACATCTTGTGAACCATGAGAGAGTGATGATTCATGAAGTATATATCTCGCACTTATTTCACATTGAATGCATAGTATCCATAATGTTTATCATTTTCAAACTATTTATAACAACTAGACCTTCTTAATATTTCATCCAAAACATATCATTTATTTTTTTAATAACTTTGAAAATTCCAACTCATTGCTTGGCGAGAAATTCTTCACAACTCCATATCTTGTTAGAGCATTCACATTGGCATATGCAAAGTCATATTTGCATAATATGAGCCTAAATTTCACTACATTAGATTATGCATCTCCAAATATTTGCATAGCTATAAACAATAACTAAATTTGGAGATCTACTGTTCACTCCACAAAACATATTTTACTAATTCTTTCTCTCTCTATTTCAAGTATGATTTTCTCCCTCTATTTTTTTTAGATTCGATGATGCTGCTATTTCTTCATTTGTTGTTCTTGGTTTTAGATTAGGGTTTTAGATTAGAGTTTCAATGATGCTGGTTTTAGATTAGGGTTTCTTCATTTTAGACCTCATGGACTAGATTTTTTTTTCTTGCTTTTAGATTCTGGTTTCGATGATGCTGCTATCCAATTATTTTGTCCTTTGATGAGTTATAGAATAAAGAAAACCCCTACATATAAATTTTAGCCATTGAACTCATGTTTTGTTCTTGCTGAAAAATGATTTCCAAATGTGTTTTGTCTAGGGAGTCAAAGCCAGTGGGTTTCTTTGTTTACATTCATTATCAAATAATGTGTTTGGAGCATATTTTCTTTTGTGGTTGTAGTTAAAAATTTCAGTCTTAAATATTGCTACTAATGTTCAAATGGGTTATATTCACCTACATGATTTTACCCATGCATTCTTTCAACAATGGTCTACAGCAATACATATAAGCTTAGGGAGATTGGACATATATGGTCTCCTTTCTGGCGAGTGCATTCCATATAACGCTAACATTATTTTAAAAACAAAATCTCAAACAAAAGAAATAGAAAATTTCTCTTATTCAATAGGATTAATGCTTGTTTCCTTGCTGGTGCAAACACTTCACCGTCTTAGAATTTTATCTGCGACATTCAATTTTTTTAATGCTTTTGAAAACCCCAACTCATTACAAGCCAAAAGATTCTTCAACACTCCACATCTTGTGAACCATGAGTGAGTGATGATTCATGAAGTATATATCTCGCACTTATTTCACATTGAATGCATAGTATCCATAATGTTTATCATTTTCAAACTATTTATAACAACTAGACCTTCTCAATATTTCATCTAAAACATTGCATTTTTTTTTTTAATAACTTTGAAAATTCCAACTCATTGCTTGGCGAGAAAGTCTTCACAACTCCATATCTTCTTAGAGCATTAACATTAGCATATGCATCTTTATATTTGCATAATATTTGCATAATTTGTATATGCAAAGTCATATTTGGATAATATGAGCCTAAATTTTATTACATTAGATTATGCATCTCTAAATATTTGAATAGCTATGAACAATAGCTATACAAATTTGGAGATCTACTGTTCACTCGACAAAACATATTTTACTCTTTCTTTCTCTCTCCTCCCTCTCTCTCTCTCTCTCTCTCCAACCCCCCCACAGGATTATTTTCATCCCAAACGTATCCACTTCTCCCCCACACGGCTTCCTCTTCTCCATCCCTCTCTCGACTCGAACAACCCCAATGAAAAGTCAAACACGTGCACCTCTCTCTCATGATGGCTGTTGACGGAGCTTGCGACGGCTTTGGACTCGTCACGGTTGCTTGGTTTTTTGTTGGCTCTCTCTATTTCAAGTATGCTTTTCTCCCTCTATTTTTTCACGATTTCAATGATGTTTCATTTTAGCCTTCATGGACTAGATTTTCTGTTCTTGCTTTCAGATATTGGTTTCGATGATGCTGATATCCAATCATTTAGTCCTTTGATGAGTTATAGAATAAGAAAACCCCTACATGTAAATTTTAGCTATTGAACTCATGCTTTGTTCTTGCTAGAAAATTATTTCGAAATTGTGTTTTGTCTAGGGAGTCAAAGCCAGTGGGTTTCTCTGTTTACATCCATTATCAAATAATGTGTTCGGAGCATATTTTCTTTTGTGGTTGTAGTTAAAAATCACAGTCTTAAATATTGGTACTAATGTTCATATGGGTTATATTCACCTACATGATTTTACCCATGCATTCTTTCAACTATGGTCTACAGCAATACATATAAGCTTAGGGAGATTGGACATATATGGTCTCCTTTCTGGCTAGTGCATTCCATATAACACTCTGATATTATTTTAAAAACAAAATCTCGGACAAAAGAAATAGAAAATTTCTCTTATTCAATAGGAATAATGCTTGTTTCCTTGCTGGTGCAAACAAAATTGTCGTTTTCACCTTTATTTTACATATGAACGAGGGAAAAATGCTTTTATCAAGTGCACTCTGAGAATATTTTAAGCACCAAAAAACTATGGTCTTATTCACTTCTTTCATATTCCTCTACTTTGGTTCTTATACATAGTTGTATGCTTTGTTTTGTATAGTTTTTGATAATTTTGTTTTTTCTTTTTTACTGTGGTGACATATTTTGGGTATTGTTGTACTGTTGGTTTCTATGTAATGGAAATCATTTTTTATACCTCTATATGGAACTGTATTTTGTTGGTGGTTGGTTGTGAGTGGGTACTAATCGATTGGGTGAATTTTGTTGTTGGTGGGTATGGGTTTTTCTTACTGCTTGTTGGTGGTTCTGGGATATTGTTGCTGCTTCAATCCTTGGTGGCGGTTCCTGGATTTTGTTGCTTTACTACTTGGTGGCTTCATCTTTAAGCCAAACGTGGTTGCTGCTTTGGTGTATTCTAGACTGTTTTCATTCTATACTATTGCTGGAAATTTAAATTGTAAAGATCTTAGAGAAATTTGTATTGTAATGAATTTATATCAAAATCAATTGTTTGGAACTTGTATTAAGTTGATTTTGATACATGGAATTTGTATTAAGTTGACATTACAAACTATTTTTTAGCACAAAATTATGAAGTTGATATTAGTCACATGTAAGTTCTGATTACATGTTAATGTGTTGTTTATGAGCACATGGGGTTCATTTTTTGTGTATGTAAATTTGATATATTTTATTATATATGGAATTGCTTAATTTGGATGCATGAAATTGTTGTTTTTGAGTATAGGTTAAATAATGGAATTTCTACTGGGTGCTAATTGCAAACTCTATAAATATATATTTATATATATATATTTAGGCAAAAAATTAATAATAATAAAATAATAATATTTTATTATTATTTTACTTCAAATATGCATAAGCCAATGTAAGCGTTTTGCTTGAATGGCAAAGTGGATCTTCAAAAGAGATGATTTTGCATATGCGTAAGCATAAACAAATGTGAATGCTCTTAACCATGAGAGTGTGATGGATCAAATACATTGCATATGTTTCTTATAGTGTCATGGTGTTTATAATTTTAGAATCCTTAGTTTTGTTCTTGTTGAATTATGTCATTCACGAATGTGTTTTGAATTATTAAATTTAGAATAATTTGAAAGTTCGAAAACGCTTCACCTTCTTAGCATTTTGTTTGTGACATTCTATTTTTTTTAATAATTTTGAAATCCCAACTCATTACATGGTTGGACTTCACCTGCTTGATATTTCATCTATAACATTTCTTTTTCTTTCTTTGTTGACTTTCCAACTCATCTCTTGGTGTTAAGTTCTTCACAACTACATATCTTGTAAACCACAAAAGAGTGATGGAGGATATACCTAGCTTGCATCTGTTACATATACTATACATTGAATGCATAATATCCATGCAAGGTATTTGTAATGTTCGAACCATTAGTTTTGTTCTCGTTGAATCATATCATCCACGTATATGTTAACCGACTATAAATTTAAAATAACTTGAGAGTTCAAAAACATTTTTTCTTAGCATTTTGTGACATTTCAATTTTTCTTTAATGACTTTGAAAATCTCAACTCATTTCATGGTGAAAGATTATTCCTACCTCCATGTCTTGTGAACCATGAAAGAGTAATGAAATATATATCTCGCATCTATTTCACATAGTGTAATTTTTAATGCTTAGTATTTATAATATTTATAATTTTCAAGCTCAGAATAATGTAAGAGCTTATATACACTTCACATTCTTAATATTTTACTTATAACATTTCATTTTCTTTGTGACGCTGGGACATAATAGCAGATTATTCTAACGGCTAGTTAAAAAAAAAAAGCTAAAGATTGAGATTGAGGAAAATCCCAAATAGATGAAACTCTGAGACAAACTCTGAGAGTGTGGTTTTATTATAAAATAAATTGAATCTCCTTCTAAAGCCCACAAGTCGGGCTTAAATGGCTAACAAAAAATGGAAAAATTGTAATTAAGGCCAAACATGCAATAGAATACGGAATAAGATAACTATGACTAAAATGTAGCCTAAGAATTCGGAATAAAATCGTTACTAAAGATAAACACTACCCTAAAAGAAAATTAACTAAAATGAAAGAGTTAACTAAAAATGACGATTAGTAAGGACAAATGGCTAATTTTTGGGTCGACAAGGGACCCACCAGGCAAAGCATGGTGACCAAGACGCCCTATGACTGGGAATTGGGAATCTGTTAATGGCTCTGTTGTCCATGCACATGCGCCATGAACCATCTCTCCTGGGTACCAGGATGGCAAGAACGGCACATGGGCTCATACTCTCATGGATGTAGCCCTTCTCTAACAATTCTAGCACTTGGCTGAAATTCTTCAAATCCTTGGGGCTGAGGCGATATGCTGCTCTATTGGGCATACTAGATCCTGGAACCAAGTCAATCTAGTGTTGTATATCTCTCAGGGGCGCAAGGCCATGGGGAAAGTCTTCCAGCATTAGATTTACAAACTCAGATAGTATCTGCTGAACTTCGAAGGTATCTCACGATCCATCCCGCCATGGTCGTTACATGGCACCAAGGCAAACACCATGTCTTCATTCTTTGCCTTCTCCAAGAATCTAGCCTTTGACAGAAGAGTCTCTCCTTTTTGACCCTTAGGAGCAGAAGTAGCTCCCTCCTTTCGAGGTGCTAAGGTGACCTCTTCCCTTTAATGCTAAGGGAATAGGTGTTTTTATGTCCATCGTGAATCGCACTTCGATCATACTACCACGGCTAGCCTAGCAATATATGGCAAGCATACATGGATACCACATCACACCACGTATTGTCAAAATATTTCCGACCAATAAAAAAGGAGACCAAACACCATTGGTTGGCTGTGACCTCACTGCCATTTTTTAGCCACGACAATTTGTACGGCTTCGGGTGCTGGTCTATCTTAAGCTGAAGCTTTTGAATTGCTTTCTCGAAGACCACGTTCTCACAGCTACCACCAACTATGATCAATTTTCACACATTCGTGAAAATAGTGCAGGTAGTGTGAAAGATATTAGAACTCAACCAGTCTTCACCTGAATCACCCTTGGGAGTCATTAAACTCTTTCTAATGACAAGGGTCTCATTACCATCTCCATGGAAGGCATCCCCTTCCTCGCCATCTTCTTCAAAGATCGGTTCTCCCATGCTTTCAACATCCTCCATGTCATCTTCATTGATCAGGAGGTTTTGCCCCTTTCGGTTGGAAGACTTTCTACATTATGTCGCCCTATGACCGGGCTTCCTGCATTTGAAGCACCGAATGTTGGTGTTCGAACATTGACCTTGAGTGGACCGTAGAGTAGGGTGAGTCTCCTGGGGATGGACCCCCTTTTATATTGTGATTGCCCCTTGGCTTAGGTCGCTTGGTTTGCCGTTTCTCCATAATTAGAACACGTTGATACACTTTAGAAAGAGTCGACAAAGAGTGGAGGCCGAGGACCTCCTGTAAAGGTTGCCGCAAGCCACCCAAATAACGTGCTTCCATTTACTCTTCTGTTTCAGAAAGATCATTCCTGGCCACCAACTAATAGAACTCCTCGGTGTGCTCATCAATGGATTCACCCTAGGAAAACGCTAAAGCTTTGATTGCAACTGACACCGAGGCAGAATAGGAAATTATTATGACGGCAAGTTAAACCACGGAAGTTAAAGATTGAGAAAAATCGCAAATAGATAGAAACTCTGAGATAAACTCTAAGAGTAGGGTTTTATTATAAAATAAATTGAATCTCCTTTTATAGCCCACATGCCGGGCTTCAATAGATAACCACTACCATAAAAGAAAATTAACCAAAAATGAAGGAGTTAAATAAAAATGAAAATTAACCAAAAGGAAAAATGATAATTTTGGGGTCAACAAGGGGCCCACCAGGCGAAGCATGGTGACCACGATGTGCACGCTGAAGAGAGCTTTCCTGATGGGGTCATATGCACAATTCTAAGACATGTAGCCAAAGTTATAATTAAAATACTGATGTCACCATTTCTTCTCACCCAACCAAGAAATAAGTCATCTTGTCCAATTAAGGAATAAGTCGTTACTCGCCCAAATCCTAGGAATACTCATCTCTTCTTGCCGGTTTTGCGCAGGTCTACCTTATTGAAATAATCCAGTGTTTTTAATGTCGCATCTGTCAGCTGAACCTCATCGAATTCAAATTCAGGCTTGGATCCCTTGCATCACTTTGTTTGATGAATTTGAAAATTCCAACTAATTGCTTGATGAGAAATTCTTCATAACACTATATCTTGTGAACCATGGGAGCAATGGAGCATATATCTTGCATCCGTTTCATAGTGTAACATTGAACGCATAATATCCTTGGTATTTGTAATTTTTGAATCCTTAGCCTTTTTCTCGTTAAATCATCTCATTTACGTTTGTATTAAGTGACTATAAATTCAAAACAATATGAAAGTTTGGAAACACTTTACATTCTTATCATTGCTTTTGTGGCATTCCGTTTTCTCTTTCATGACTTTTAAGAATTCCAACTCATTAGTTTGAACATCAAGGAAGGATATTCTATGATTCCGAAACTGCCTCTTACGTGCTCTGCTAAGGTTTCTTTGTGATCACAGGGTTCCTTGTACGTTTGGTTGCTCTGCTTCGGTGAGGCTGCATGGCACCCGCTGATGGCCACTCCTTTAGCTGTTAGTCTTTTTTCGAAATAGCTACTGCGGTTCCGCAACCCTTTCCTGAAATCACAGTAGCCCTTCGTGCGCCTAAAGTCATGGTTGGCGAATTTTTTTTCCAGTTCTCTAAAGAAGAAATCACCCGCTCAGCGGAGCCATTCTGTTTCTCTATTGTGCTCAAGTTCCTTCGACAAAGGCCCTCTCTGGATGCTATCAGTGCCTTTATCTCTAGCCGTTGGGGCCTGTCTTCTACCCCGGTGGTCTCATCCATGAAATTTCCCCGCAACGTTTTCGTTAGGCTGGCTATAGAAGCTGATTTTGTGAAAGCTTTGGCTCGTGAGTCCTGTGAAGTCAATGGAGTGAATTACTGTGCTTTTTACTGGTCTCTAGAATTCAATGAGGAGCACGAACCATCTACCGTTCTTGTGTGGATTTTGCTTCTGAATTACCTCCAAACTTTTATCAAGAATCTTTCCTACGAGTTTTCACAACACCTATTGGTCGGTTTATACGTAGGGACAATCCCACGCGTTGTGTGACCTATACCGATGGAGCTAGAATTTGTTTTGGAGATGGACGCTGCCAAGGAACCAATTTCTTACTTCTGGATTGATGCTCCTAGTTTGTCTACGAGTAGGAAACAGGAGGTACTATATGAGACTTTGCTTGCATATTGTGGAAAATGTAGAGTGCAGGGACATAATACAAAGACTTGTTGTGTGGGGAAATCCATGCATGGGGAGAAAATCCATGGCCAAAAGAAAAGAGAATCAGACTTTGGTGGAACCAATTCTGGTAATATATAGGGTGATGAATTGACGGTCAACCCCGTAGTTATCTCCCCTGAGAAAGAGGTTGATGAACCAGTTGATGCTCTTCCTGAACAACCTTCCAATGCATCACCATCCGCAGCCCAGGGTGATATGAACCCGCGGGAATGAAATCCTTTGAACCCACAGTCAATTTGAAAACTCCCAAGAAAGCCAAAATCAAGTCTATGGATGGAGAATCTAGACCCGATGAGAACTTGTTTCAGCTGAATCTTCATCATTTAAGCCCTTTAACTTGTATTTGGTCCATCTGTAGCTTGCAACGTATCTTTAAGACTAGGTCCACCTTGGTTCCCATCACAGGGGATAAATCTTACGGAGGTTGCAGTAACTGATGATTGGGGGGGGGGGGTGCTAGTGCCCAGTGAGGATGCAGATGGGTGTCTGAATGAAAATCCGGGCAATATGCTCGAAGCTATTGTTTCCAAGCCTGACCCTGATATTCCTCTAGAAGTGCTCCTTCAATTTAAGAACTATCATTCGGAATCTGAAGGCAAAACTGTTAAGAAAAAAATCTGAAGAAAAAGTTTAAGAAAGTTAGAAGTTTGATTCGAGTCATTAACCGTCCCTCTACCTTGTCTTTATGAGTGACTCAATCATTGTTTGGAATGCCTGTGGCATTGCTACCTCTCGATGTAGATTAAAGAAGCTAGTTTGTAAGTTAAAGCCTAAGATGGTAGCGGTTTTGGAACCGTTCCAAACTCTGGACAAAGCTATCCGTTTGAAGCATTCCTTACATTTTGATTTCTTTTGTTCTAATGTAGCTGATGGTGATAAAATCTGGATTTTTTGGGACAATGCTCTTGATTTACAAGTGGTGCGGACAAATTTGTAGTTTATTTCCCTTTGTGCAAACACAGGGTCCTACCATTTTTTGTGTAATATTATCTATGCTAAGTGCAACATGTATGAGAGGAAAAGTTTGTGGGAGGATCTTAGTTCCCAGTCTATGGGCTCGAAGCCTTGTCTTTTTTCTGGGGATTTGAACATAATTCAGAATAATTCGGAGAGACGAGATGGTTGACCACACTCGAATGCTACGATGGAGGATTTTAATGCTTGGGTCCACCAAGGGATTTTATGGATTTCTCTTTGCTCTCTTATTTTTCGAATGCAGTATGTTCTTATCTTCCGTGCACCACGTCTTACCACTCTCCTATGGTTATTGAGTTCAAGATGGATCCTTCTTCTTATGGTCCTTTGCCTTTTCGTTTTCAACAAATGTGGGTGGATCATCCGCAATTTTTTATGTGTGTTCGTCAGGCGTCGTCTGCGTCTGCTGGTGGTCATGGTCTTACTAAATTGGCTTTTAAGTTGAAGAACACTAAGGTTGCCTTGCGTGATTGGAATAAACAGAATTTCGGTCATACCACTATGCATATAAATTCTCTTGAGAGACACATAGAGGAGCTTGAAAATAAGCTTAAACAAAACTATGATGAAGCTACAGAGAGGGATCTTATGGTTTCATCTGCGGAATTGGAGAATTGGCTCCATCATGAAGATACTAGATTGGCTCAAATGTCTAAGTTAAAATGGCATATGGAAGGTGATCGTAACACGAAGTTTTTCCATGCCTGCCTTGCTAATAAATAGCGTAAAAGAGTGGTGGAAATAAGGTCTTCGAATGGGATGGTTTTCAGTTCACCGGAGAGTCTTCATCAAGGGGCTATGGATTTCTTTTCTAATTTTCTGGAGGGCACGCCGACTAGATCGTTACCTGATTTATCGACTCTTATCTCACCTATTATTTCAGATTTTGACAGCTCTATTCTATGTTCTGTTCCTTCTATGAATGAAGTGTTCTCTTCTCTTTCCTCTATCCCTTCTAATAGTACTCCTGGTCTTGATGGGTTTGGCTCTAGTTTTTTCAAAAGTTGTTGCGAGATTGTGAAAGAGGATGTCTTGGAAGCCATATTTGATTTTTTTTTTTTTTTTGTTTCTAAACAGCTTCCAAGATTTATTACAGCATCTTTTCTTGTCTTAATTCTAAAGGTTGATACACCTTCTGGTTTTGATAAGTTTAGGCCTATCAGCCTATGCTCGGTGTTCTATAAAATATGCTCCAAAATCATTGTTAATCGCTTGATAGGTCTCCTCTCACGAATGATATCATGGGAACAAGCGCTTTCATTTCTTTTCTAATATTTTGGGGCTAGCCTTGGTATCCCGAATGGTCGTAACTGGAAAGACACAGTGCAGATTTGGTTTCGTCGTGCGAAATTATCGTCTCAAGTTGGCATTATTGTGGGAATTCTCCTGGTGGTTATCACTTGGAGAATCTAGCAGAGGCTCTGTTTGGTGCGTATGGAGGGCCGCTTTGAATCTATCTCTAAAATTATTCACTTTGTTCGTCGGTGGATTAGTCTTATTTGTCGTGATATGCATGCTAGTGCTCACATCTCTGGTTTTAATTTGCTGGTACTTGAGGGTTTGCATGTCCAACTTGTGTTCCCCCCAGTTCGGCATTGCAAAGTTATTGCTTGGCAATAGCCTTCGGCGGGTTGGGTTAAACTCAACACAGACGGTAGTAGTTTGCGTAATCCTGGCGTCTCAGGTATAGGTGAAATTATTAGAAATAATCATGGTAATTTAATTCATGATTTTTCTTCGTTTTTTGGTACAAACTCTAATAATCGTGCCGAGCTTTTAGCTCTTCTTCATGGGCTCTAGGTTTGTAAATCCTTATCCTTCAATTTTGTCGATATTGAGCTTGATTCTGTGACAGTTATTTTTTGGTGGAGGAGTAAAAGATGTGGGGTGTGGTATCTGGAGGATTTCTAGGAGGAAATTATTGAAATTATGAGTTCCATAACTTGCTCGATTCACCATGTTTTTCGTGAGGGAAATAAAGTTGTTGATTGGTTAGCCAAACGTGGGGCCTATCGTAGTGATTCAGCTTTTCCCACTTGATGAAGACTCTCCGAGCGCTGCGTGGACTTATCCTCATGGACTACTCCAGGCTGCCTTCGCTTTGTTTTTGTTCGTTTCGTTTGTTTTTGCTTGTGGTTTCGTTGTTTCCTGTTTTTTATTTATTCTGGCTTGGTTTTTTTTTCTGCATGCTGGGTTTTCTTTCTACCCAAAATGTTTGAGTTGTAACCATAGCTTTCCTCCTTAATAAAATTGGGGAGGAATCACTCTTGGACATGTGATCCTAACTCATTTAAAAAAAAAAAAAAAACATTCCAACTCATTACATTACTTAAGATTCTTTCATAACTCTGCATCTTGTGAGCCGTGATAGTATTAGTGTTAACTAATCCTATTTTCAAATATTATAACATTGAATGGATATTTGACAATTATATTTTCGAGCTCATAGTTTAATCACGCCATCTATTTATATGTTAACTAATCCTAAATTTAAAATAATTTGAAAGTTTAGAAATATTTCATCTCTTTCATTTCTAGCAGTTCATTTTCTTCCCTCTACAATCACTGCTCGAGTATTTTAACATATATATATTTATTAATTTTTTATTTAATGATGAAGGAAATGATTATTAATAAAATTTTAAATTTTTTTAAATGGTTAAAAGTATTAAGAAGATATTTAAAAAAAAAAAAAATCTCAAATAGACTAATGGCAGATACAAGGGTGGCGGCCCCTAGAATTGTCTATTATATAGATGTATGGAAAACGATGGCAAAAGGATGATATGCAATACCATTATATATATATTGTATTTGGGGCTCACTCACCTGAAAGGATGGAATCGGATGTGGTGGAGCATGGATGACAGACACGTGCTAATAGATATGCTTCCCCAAGTTCCCATTTTTTTGGAGTTCTTGAATACATATGTTAACTTCGGCTTACTTTGCTCTCTTTTCTTCCCATTATTATATTTCCCCAATTTTAAGTACACACGATTCATGGCTCAAGACAATCTCCAAATTGATTTTTTTTTCTTAAAAATCGACCGCTAATAACTCATTTAAATTTTATTTTAAAATTATAATTATATTATTGTTAGATTATAATATTAATATTTTTCAATGAGAAGTACTACAGATAGAAAAATTATACAAAAGTAAATATACAAACAGAAGTGGCTTAATGAGTCCGTTAGATCTACTTTACAATAAAAGTAACTTTACAACTTGATGTACTACATCAAACTACGTAAATTTATGTATTTACTTTTATGTAATTCCTTTGTGACTAAAATATTTTCCTTTTTGAATATGCTTATATCTTTATTAATAAGATTATAATTTTGAACATATGCTCATATTTATTATTATTGAGTTTGCAATATTGATTTTATTATAGGTTAAAATATGAAAAAAAATGATATTTTTTGTTAGTAGATAGTCAGTTTTATTGGTTTTTTTAAAGATATTGTAACTATTAATAAATCTAAATTTTAATTGTTTTGTGAGATTGTGTTATTATGGTCAAATGGATTATGTTGGTTAGTTCAACACATTTATCGGGTCATTTGTGAACCTATCATCTAATGACATATCATGGAATGATGAGAGGATGATAAAAAAATAGATGATAAATAAAAATTTTTGAATCCTATTAATGTGAAGTATAGACCAACTTTAGGATATAGGCAGTACAACTAATTAAACAATGAGCCCGGTTTGGATACAAAGGTCTCCAAATTCATTTCAATTCATCTCATCTAATCGTTTCAACTTTCTTAATTTCTCACATAAAATATAATAAATAATTCAAAATTTTCAAATTTCAAATCAATAATAATATTAAAAAATAATATTTTATTTAACTTTTAATTTTTTTTTTCAACTTATATCATCTCAATTAAATATCTAAATATCTCCCAAGAAGCAAGATCTTTTTTCTCTTAAAAAAAAAAAAAAAGTCTTTTTTCTCTTGAGTATGCGAAGTTACGTGCATGGTATACTCCTAAGATGCCACCAGTACTTGTGAATCATTCTTATCTTTAACTACCAGTTGTTGGGACACCATGTCCGCTTTGACCTCTTTTGGAACTTTTGTTTTTTGTTTTTAATGCGTGTTTTTTAGGGAATTCGTAGTCACAGTGCCCACATTATGATACTTCCTTTTCACTTAATTGGTGATATATATGCTTGTTCATGGTTACTTAATCATACAAAACTAGACGTCAGTCTTGACACTTGGTTGGTTCAATCTCTCTTCTTCCCTTTCTCTTTTCTAACCTTGCATACTAGCCACTAGGCCTTCAATCTCCAACAGATCTTTAGTGGACTTAACACTTGCATTCATTTTACTTCCAATAGGATGCTTTGGGCTTTGCTACACTACATACCAAATCTGTTTTATTTTATTTTTTATTCTTATTAAACTAATTTCTACTCATTATTCTTATATTACATACTTACTAAAAAAAATAAAAATAAATAAGTATATAATATATGTATGACGACTATAGATTTTCGTTCACTTTATCCTCTACTTGAGAACTTAATTTCAAGGAACAAATCGAAATACCAAGTGAATGTTGTAAATAATCGAAATTAGCTAACTCCTATAGTTAGAATAGGAATAAATAACAAATAATGAATAATATTTTTTTTTTTAAAAATGCCCGGCCCGCCTCGCCTTGGTGGGTGGCTAGCACCAATGGGTTAGCAGGTAGCCCAGCTCACTCCACGTGACTGACCCAGTTTTCCATTTTTATTAGAGAAATGTTACTACTTATCCTCACACCACACACCAACATGTGATTTATTACTTTTATCACACAATTTAAATATACATGTTTACATATCAATATATGTGTGCTTAAATAGAATGATAAAAATGATAAATCATATATTGGTGTGTGGTGTGTTGGATGATGAATAGAATTTTATTATTATTATTATTATTGTTATTATCAAATAATAGTCATTTGGAATATTATGAAAAGTGACTATTCCCGTGGAACTATTCTTTCCAAAAATAAACAACCAAATAAAAGAATATTCATTTTTATAGAATTGCCATTCTCCAAAAAAATGAAAGAATAACTATTACATGGATATATGTGTAAAATTTTTAAAAATTACGTTCATGTTTTTTTTTCTTTTAATTGCGTTGGACGACTAACCACCATTTTTCGTGGCTGTCTGGAAAGTGTGGCCAGCTATCCACCTTAATGATCCTCCTACTGCCATGGGGGTAGTCGCGCCACCCTGAAAATTATCTTTGGGGTGGCTTGAGTTATGCCTGTGGCAACAACGCGAGGGTGGCTGGACCACCCTTTGAGCAACTTTCTAGGGGTGAGTCAGGCTGATGATAAATAAGTATACAAATACAATTAGTTGATATCAGTCAGGCTGATGATAAGATGCAAATCTGACCTTTTTTTTCCTTCATTTTTGGCTGTGTAATCATAAAGCTACCATACCATCTTTTTTTTTTTTGGTGCTTTTCATTTTCGATGGTTTTGGCGTTTTCAAGAATACGATTCTAGCCCTTTTCATCGACCCCATGCAAGTTCAGCCTTCTGCTATTATATCCCTCCCATATTGACCTTTCAGTTCATTTATTATATGGCCTTTGGACGAGGATAAGACACAATGATAACACACAATTAGTATGGTATATAGAATTTTTCTAACAAAATGATGAAAGAAATGGTCACATGGTGTCGACATTACTGGAAAAAACTGAAAAGAAAATGAAGCTTTTGCTTGGAACCAACCTGAAAAAGATCCATACGACCACGCACTCCACACCCATCCCCACTATGATCCATGCTCTTAGTCCAGACCTCCGTTTCATGCGTTCTAATTTCTTTCTTTCATGACTCTTAGATTTTGACATGAATTCCTTTCAACTCATCGTTGGCCATGAATTTATCACATATCTATTTAGAGATTGTGATCGGTAAGTAAAGATGTTTGTAAAACACGGTAAATGGCTGAAATCCTCCTTACCGTATAAGGAGATAAATCTTCATTATATATACGAAATATGTACAGAAGTAAACTCCTATGTAATAGGAAAGAATCAAATAAATAACAATCATATCCCTACAGCTATACAAGCGGATCTTATGCTGACAGAAAAGGAAGGTAGCACGTAACGGGTATGATGCTAACAGAAAAGTAAAGCAGCAGCACGTATCATGGACGTATCAAGGAGAATTTGACTCTGCTTTATCACCCCCCTGCAAGGTGAGCGTGGTAGAAGGGATAACGCTGAGCTTGCTTCTAAAGAGAACAAATTGCGGCTTGGTAACTCCTTTGGTCAAAGAATCAGCAAGCTGTAGATGTGAAGGAACAAAATCAATTTTCAAAGTGCCATTATCAACAAGTTCACGAACAAAATGGTAGTCAATCGCAATATGTTTGGATCGAGGATGAGTAACTGGATTGATTGCCATAAAAATTGCACTTTGATTGTCGCAGAGAATTTTAGGTGGTGCTAAGAGTGTAACACGAAGGTCCCGAAGCAATTGAATAATCCATGAAATATCAGCAGTAGCAACAGCTAAGGAGCGATATTCTGCTTCTGCACTTGAACGAGCAACAGTGCTTTGTTTCTTAGAGGACCAAGAGATTAAATTAGCACCAAGAAAAATAGCATAGCCAGTAGTGGAACGACGTGTATCAGGACATCCAGCCCAGTCTGCATCAGAATAGCCAAGAAGATTATGAGTGGACTGTTTATGAAGTTGAAGACCATGATGAACAGTGCCTTTAACATAGCGCAAAATACGCTTGAGAGCACGAAAATGATCCTCGGTGGGAGCATGCATGAACTGGCAAATGGAATTGACGCTGAAGGACAAATCAGGCCTGGTGATAGTAAGGTATTGTAGAGCACCGGCAAGAGAACGAAACAAAGTAGGATCGGAGAATAGCGTCCCTTCGGCTGATAGATGCTGACCAACAACAAAAGGTGTAGAAATATGCTTGGCATCAATCATTGAAGCACGTTGCAAGAGATCAAGAGCATACTTCGTTTGACTGAGAAAAAGGCCCTTCTCATTAGCTTGAACTTCAACTTCAAGAAAATAATGAAGATCACCCAAATCCTTCATGGAGAACTCGTTGGAAAGCCGAGTAATAAAAGTGTGAACCAGAGAAGGAGTACTTCCAGTGATGATCATGTCATCAACATAAAGAAGTAAGTAAACAGTGCCAAGTGAGGAGTGATAGACAAACAACGAAGAATCAGCCTGACTAGAGTGAAAGCCAAGTTTGAGCAAAAAGGAGCTAAATCGATGAAACCAAGCTCGAGGAGCTTGTTTCAAGCCATAAAGAGCACTCTTCAGGCGACAAACATGCTGAGGAAACTGTGGATCAGTGTAGCCAGGTGGTTGTTCCATGTACACCTCTTCGTTGAGAAAGCCATGAAGAAAGGCATTTTTAACATCGAGTTGATGCAATCGCCATCCAGAAGTAACAGCCAAGGATAAAATGATTCTAACTGTAGCAGGACGCACCACAGGGCTGAAGGTGTCACCAAAATCAAGACCGTGAACCTGAGAAAATCCTTGAGCCACAAGACGTGCCTTATGACGCTCAATAGACCCATCAGAGTGAAGCTTTGTTTTGAAAATCCAGCGACAGCCAACCACATTATGACGCTGAGGACGAGGTACAAGAACCCACGTATCATTTTTCTTCAGTGCATGAATTTCATCATCCATAGCCGAGAGCCATTCCGGATGTTTTGCAGCAGATTTGAATCCCCGTGGCTCTTTGAGAGCAAGAAGAGCCTGAAAAATCTGAGAAGAAGATGAGATATTCATAGCATGATACAACCGTGGTTTGAATATACCAGCTTTGCCTCTAGTAATCATTGGATGGCTGGAAGTGGTCACTCGAGGAGAGGACGAAACAGGAGAAAGAATGGTAGAATCTGGAACGACGGAATCCAAGAGAGGTTCCTCATCAAGAGGAACCTGCAAACCAGGAGAAGAAGGTGATGACAGATGTGGAATATCACTACAAGGTAGACATGATGAGTTCGAAAAAGATGATGAAGGCAAAGAATCTGAAGAACCAACATTAGTAGAACTAGAAACACATTCCTGACACTTAGAAAAATGAATATAGTCACTGTTAGATGGCAGATTTTGCACAGAATCACCATTATAAGGAAAGATATGTTCATGAAACTGCACATGTCGAGAAACATAGACACGATGTGTCTTACGGTCTAAGCACCGAAATCCTTTATGAAGGGTACTGTATCCTAAAAAAATACAAGGAGCAGATTTTGGAGACAATTTATTAGGTGAGTAATCTCTCAAATAAGGAAAGCAAAGACACCCAAAAGTACGAAGCATAGAGTAATCGGGTTGCTTACCAAACAGGAGCTCATAAGGTGTTTTGCCAGCAAGAGACGGTGACGAGAGTCGGTTAATGAGAAAGACGGCAGTAGAGAAAGCCTCAACCCATAAGGAGAGCGGCACATGAGCATGAAACATAAGAGTAAGACCCGTTTCTGTGACATGACGATGCTTACGTTCGGCAATGCCGTTTTGACTAGGAGTGTAAGGACATGCCAGACGAAGATCAATGCCAAAAGAATGCAGATGAGAGCGAAATTTATTATTGGTAAATTCCGTTCCACCATCACACTGAAAGGATTTGATTTTTGCGGAAAATTGTGTCTCAATAAAACGTTGTAAAAGAATGAAAGTATTAAAAAAATCAGATTTTTGTTTTAAAGGGAATATCCAACTGAATCTAGTACAATCATCAATGAAAACAACATAGTATCTATATCCAGTAAAAGAAGAAACTGGTGATGGACCCCATAGGTCACAGTGTAAAAGATCAAAAGGCATGGCACAACGTTCATCATTTAAAGAAAAAGGTAAACGGTGGCTTTTGCCGAGTCTACAACCAACACAAAATTCAGAATCATTGTTCACCAATTTATTACTACAAGAAATAGATCCTAATTTAGAAAGAGAAGCAACAGTACGATAATGTGGATGACCAAGACGAGCATGCCATAAACGAAAAGATGCTCGTGGTGAAGAAGTAGTGGACATGAAGGCATGATGACGACGATCCAACACGTAAAGACCATTTTCACATCTTCCGACTCCCAGTACCACTCTTGTGACCCGATCCTGTATGGTAAAACCAGAGGAAGAGAAGGTAACACAACAATTATTGTCTTTAGTAAGTTGACTAATAGAAATAAGATTTTTCTTAATTCCAGGAACAACTAAGACATTAGATAAAAGAAGAGGACTAGACGGAACAAGAGAAGAAATGGAACCAGTGTGAGAGATTGTTAAAGACTGACCATTGCCAACCATGACACGTTCATTACCAGAATAGGCAGCCGGTTGATCTACACCCTCGGTGTCACTAGTCATATGAGACGTTGCACCAGAATCAGGAAACCAGTCAGCGTCATTAAAATCCTGAATCGAGCAGGCAGAAAATGCCTCAGCAAGGTTAGCCGATTGCTTCTTCTTGAGCTTCAGAAAATTCCAGCAACGTTTGGCCAAATGACCCTCTTTGTCGCACAACTGATAGTGAACGGAGGAGTTGGATGATGACTTCAAGTTGGCAAACGGTGTAGGAGAGGTTGAAGACCGATGCTTCACTTTCTTATTTCCAACCACTTTGGATGTCTGCTACATAAAATAAGCAGAGTTGGAAGATGAATGGGAAACGGACCTTTCAAAGATTTCATGACTCAAAGCTTTTGGAACAATCTCTGTAAAGGATGGTAGAGGAAGCTGTGACATCATGGTGGTAGAAAAGATCTTGTAGTCGGGTCCTAATTCGCGTAGGTACCAGTGGACTTTATCTGTGTCGTCAATGGGACGACCAATAGCAGCCAATTGATCACAAAGACCTTTGAAGGAGCGAGAAAACTCAGCAATGGACTGAGAACCACGTTGCATCAGCTGGAGTTCATCCTTGAGTTGCAGCTCTCGAGACTTTGAACGGTGCGAAAATGAGACTTCAAGCGCATGCCAGGCCTCATGGGAGTGACGGAAACCCAGTACCTCACTCATAGATTCCTCTGTAAGAGAGGAATAGAGTAAACTGAGTAGAGTCTGATCGGTATGCAGCCAAGATGTATATGCAGGATTGGACGTTGGGGTGCCATCAGCAGCAGTAATCATGGGAGAAGGAGCCATGATGCTACCGTCCAAAAAACCAAAAAGTTCTTGACTAGATAACAGAGGAACAAACTGATTTCTCCACAATAGATAATTGGAGGAGGTCAGTTTAATGGTGAGCATATGCACCATTGTGTTGAGCGGAAGAGTAGGAGGTGAAGAAGACGAAGCAGCCATGGTCAGAATCGAAGAAAAGACAACCTTGAAACTGATACCATAAAGATGTTTGTAAAACACGGTAAATGGCTGAAATCCTCCTTACCGTATAAGGAGATAAATCTTCATTATATATACGAAATATGTACAGAAGTAAACTCCTATGTAATAGGAAAGAATCAAATAAATAACAATCATATCCCTACAGCTATACAAGCGGATCTTATGCTGACAGAAAAGGAAGGTAGCACGTAACAGGTATGATGCTAACAGAAAAGTAAAGCAGCAGCACGTATCATGGACATATCAAGGAGAATTTGACTCTGCTTTATCAGTAAGCATATTCTCCATGCACTTCATCAAGTTCGTGTTAAATGGATAAGTGCATTGAATGATTCAAACATCTCATATTTTACGCTAAATATATACGATTCACATATTTTATACTAAATGGATACGTTGAAAGAGAGAGAGATTCTATTGCCACAGGGTGATGGGGATATATATGGCCTTACACCCGTTTCACATAGTATAACAGCGAGGGTAGCTTTGGATATATAGTGAGTTAAGATAAAACGAGTTGAAATGAAAGTTAAAAGTTATTTTTTTATTATTATTATTGTTTTCAGATTTGAAAAATTGAATTGCTTATTGTATATTTTTATGTAGAAATTTATGAAAGTTTTAATGATGGGATTTAAAAAAGTTGAAATCTTTATTGTATTTTGTGTGAGAGTTTGAAAAAGGTTATCATGATTAGATTAGATGAGATGAAATATTTTTTGTTTCCAAACATAGCCTCAATAATATTTATAATTTTTAAATTGATAGTTTTGGTTTCTTTGGGTCACATCATGATCTATTTGTGTTAAACCATTATAAATTTAGGCCAAGTTTGTTTTCACAAAATATTTCATTTCATCTCATCTAATAATGATAACTTTTCCAAACTCCCACACAGAATATAATAAAAAATTCAAAATAATTTAAAATTAAGTTTATAAAGATTTCACCTTCTTGATATTTCATCGACAACATTTCATTTTCTTTCCATGACAACTTGAAAATTACAACTCATTTCTTGGTGAGAAATTCTTCACAACTCCATATCTTCTTAATTAGAGAGTGATGGAGCATATACCTTGCGTCTATTTCATATAGTATAACATTGAATGCATAGTATCCATGGTATTTATAATTTTTGAAGCCAGAGTTTTTTTCTTGTTGAATCATGTCACCCACATATGTGTTAACCCACTCTAAATTTAAAAAAATTTGAAAGTTCAACAACACTTCACCTTCTTATAGCATTTCATTTGTGATATCCCTTTTTTTTGTCCAATGACTTTGACAATCCAAACTCATTACATGGCCAAAGATACTTCACCGCTGCGCATATTTCACGTAATGTAATGTAATATTGAATGCGAAGTATACATAATATTTATAATTTCAAACTCAAAATAATTTAAAAGTTTATAAACACTTCACTTTCTCGATTTTTAATCAACAACATTTCATTTTCTTTTCTTGATGACTTTGAAAGTTCCAAGTCATTGATTGCCGTGAAGTACTTCTCAACTCCATATCTTGTGAATCATGAGAGAGTGATTGAGCATATGCCTTGCATCTATTTCATATTGTGTACATTAAATGCATAATTTGAGATTCACCTTCTTAGCATTTATCTTGTGATATTCCATTTTTTTTTCTTTGTTACCTTTGAAAATCCCAACTCATTACAAAGATTTTTCATAACTTCTTATCTTGAGAACCATGACAAAGTGTTGAAATATATATCTTGTACCTATTTCACATGAATGAATGCATAATATCTATAATATTAATAATTTTGAAACTCAATATAACTTAAAATTTAATATAAAATTTACCTTCTTGTAATATTTCATTTTTTTTAAGACTTTGAAAATTCAATTCATTGCTAGATGAGAATTTCTCACTTCTCCATATCTTATGAACCATGAGAGTGATGGAGCATATAACATGCATCTATCTCATTTAGTATAGCATTGAATGCATAATATCCTTTGTATTTATAATTTTGGATTAACCCAGAGTTTTGTTCTCATTGAATCATGTTATTCACGTATGTGTTAACCAATGATAATTTAAAATAATTTGAAGTTTGACAATACTTCATCTTCTTAGCATTTCACCTGTGACATTCCATTTTTTTCTCCAATGACTTTGAACATCCAAACTCATTACCTAACTACAACAAAAGCTAGAGATTGATATTGACAAAAATGCAAACAGATAGAAAACTCTGGGATTTGGGTTTTTTTTTTTTTCTAAAAATTGAATGTCTTCTAAAGACCACAAGTTGGGCTTACATGGCTAAAAATTAGGCCAAATTCCAATTATGGTCAAATAATAAAATATGAAATCAAATAAGTGTCTCGCTAAAATTTAGCCCAAAAATCAAGAATAAAATTGTTCATAAAAATAAACATTATCATAAAAATGACTTAAAATGGTAAAAGTAACTTAAAATAACTATTCGGAGGAAAAACGAATGATTTTGGGATCAAAACGGGGACCACCAGACGTAACGTGGTGACCATGACGTATACACCGAATATGTATTCTCGAATTGGCATCATATGTGCGATTTTGATACCTGTAGCTAAAGTTATTGCCAAAATACTGACGTGTGCACAATACGCCACTTTCCCTTGCCCAATCAAGGAATACCAAATTTTTTCTCTCCAAAACGAGGAATGCCTATCTTTTCAGGCCAAACAATGGAATGCCTACTTTTCCTCACTGAACTAAAGAATCTTCACATTTTCCCACTAAATTTGCACTGACTTGCCTTCTCGAGTTAGTCCAGTGCTATTAACATCGAATCTGCTAACTTAACATCATCAGACACGAATCCTCCCGCATCCAAATACCTCACATCTATTTCATATGGTGTAATAATGAATGCATAATATCTATAGTATTTATAATTTCTGAACCGACTGAAAGTTTTGTGCTCGTTGAATCATTTCATCCACATGTATGTTAATTGCATATAAATTTAAAATAATTTGAAATTTTAGAAATGCTTTACCAGCATTTCTTCTATGACATTCCATTGTTTTTCCAATCATTTTAAAAATCCCAACTAATTACATGCCCAAAAATCCTTCACAACTCGATACCTTATGCACTATGAGAGAGTGATGGAGGATATACCTTGAATCTGTTTCATATAGTGTAACATTCAAGGCTTAATATCCATGTCATTTATAATTTTCGAACCCAAACTTTTTTTCTTGTTGAATCATGTCATCGATGTATGTATTAACTGACTATAAATTTAAAATAATTTGCAAGTTCGAAAACACATCAACTTCTTAGTATTTCATTTTTTACTTCCATTTTTTCTTTAATGACTTGGAAAGTCCCAACTTATTACATGGCCAAAGATTCTTGACAACTACGCATCTTGTGAATGATGAAGTATATATCTTGCACCTATAAAGAAAGCAAAGAATAGATCAAACAAAGTGAATATTTTCATTCATGGTGGGCATGTGTACAGCAGGGGTTTATATATACTTAAGGTGTGCGTACAAAGCTTAAAGAAGGAAAGTATAAATTATACAAGTTGTAAGGATTATTTAGCTAACAGTCGACTTCCTAATAGAGAGGATTCTGTTCTTAATGGCTGAGTTGATTGAGCTTTCCTGGGATAGAATCATGGTTTCCTTTGTTAGACATTGTCCCAAGCGGGATCTCAGGTTTTGTCCCATGCATGATCTCAGACGTGAGTTGTCTGTTATCACCCCCCCTCCCCGCCAAACTGAGTCGATGTCGGAGGTTCAATTTGGTTACAATGCCGATCAGGTGAGCATGAGATAAGGGCTTGGTGAGCATATCAGCTAACTGAGGAGATATAGGAACATGGCGTGTCTGAATGAGACCCAAGGCAACACGTTCTTGCACAAAATGGTAATTGATGTCGATATGTTTGCTTCAAGAATGATGGATAGGATTACAGGTGAGATGGAGGGCGCTAAGGTTATCACAGAGGAGCAAAGGAGTCTTTTCTAAAGGGATGCCTAGATCACGAAGTAGAGCAGCTAACCAAGTCATCTCGACAGTAGTATGAGCAAGACTTCGGTATTCGGTTTCAGTGCTTGAGCTGGACACAGTATGCTGCTTTTTTGCACTCCAGGAAATACAATTTCTACCGAGAAAAGTGCAAAATCTGGTGGTGGAGCTGCGTGTTTCTCGACAGCCAGCTCAATCAGCGTCGGCAAAAGCATAGAGATCAAGTGTGGAGTTGGTAAAAAGCTGAAAGTCGAGATTGGAAGTACCATGAACATATCATAGAATCCGCTTGACCATTTGAAAATGAGCCTGGGATGGATTGTGCATGTATTGAGCAACAAGATTGAAATTGAAAGCCAAGTCTGGACGTGTGGGAGTGAGGTATTACAACTAGACTGCGATAGAGCTTAGGATCCTAGAAAGCAAGAAGTGCCCAGGTCCTTAGATTTGGATGTCATTGGAGTGACAACAGGTTTACAATCTGTCATCTGAGCTTGACGTAAGATATCCAAGGCGTATTGAGTCTGTGATAGAAAGAGACCATCAGAATTATGAGTAACCTGTACACCAAGAAAGTAATGCAAGGGTCCTAAGTCTTTCATATCAAATTCACTATGAAGAGCTTGATTGAAGTGATTTAATACTGAAGTATCGAAATCGGTAAGAAGAATGTCATTCACATATAAAAGGAGGAACATAGTTGCATCAAGGGTGTGGAAAGAAAATAGAGAAGGGTCAGATATACAACAAGAGAAACCAAACTCAAGTAAGAATGAACTAAAACGATCAAACCAAGCTCTTGGGGCTTGTCTTAAACCATATAAGGCACGGTTTAATTTGCAAACATGATTGGGGTAGGAGGGGTCAAGAAACCCCGACGGTTGCTCTATGAAAACAGATTCCTGAAGGTAGCCATGGAGAAAAGCATTTTTGACATCTAACAGTCGAATTTCCCACCTGCGCACAAGAGCAATTGATAAAACGGTTCTAATAGTACCAAATTTAATAATGGGAGAAAATGTTTCAAGAAAATCAATACCATCGATTTGATGGTAGCCAATGGCGACTAGGCGAGCTTTAAGGCGATCAAGTTCACCATGAGCATTAAGCTTAGGTTTGAAGACCGAAATATTGCTGATAATGTGCATGTCAAGGGTGCGAGGAACCAATGTCCAGGTATTATTTTTCTCCAGGGCAGCGAACTCCTCATTCATGGCACGATGCCATCCTTCATGATTTAAGGCAGCACGGATGTTTTTAGGAACCTGAGGCAAGGACAAAGTAGTGTGTAAGTTGACACACTTAGGATTAGGTTTTTGAATACCTGCTTGAAGACGAGTGATCATTCGGTGAGAAGGTGATGACTCAGGGACAGTGGAGAGATGAGGAGCTATGGGTGATTCCACATTGTGTGAAGAAATATGAGTGAGAGAAGGAAGAAGGGGAGATGATGGGGACGTAGATGCTGCAGTGGGAAGTTCAATTGACGTGGCGGAAGGAGCTTGAGCTTCTGGGGATGCAACCTGAGGACAAGAAATATTAGCAAGAGTAGAGGGAAAATCGGGTGCAAGATTGAAGGCATCTTTGATGGGAGGTGTAGTCGAAGGGTATGTAGAAGAAGAGTCCAACCATTCTGTAAAAACAGAGATGTGGCCCGAGAGGTGTGAGGGGGCATGAAGGCTAGCAGGATTTTTAAAAGGGAATTGAGTTTCATCAAAACAACATGTCGTGATACAAACATTCTTCTAGTAGGTGGATAAAAACATTTATAGCCTTTATGTTTGCTACTGTAACCCATAAACACACATGGTAAGGATTTAGGATCAAATTTATTAGTTTTATTTGTCCAAAGATATGGAAAGCATTTTGATCCAAAAACACGGAGAGAGAGATAATCAGGGTGTCGCCCATGTAATCTAAAATAGGGAGAGTTATTACAAATAATGGAAAAAGGTGTACTGATGATTAAGAACACAGCAGTAGAAAATGCTTCTACCCAAAAAAGTTTAGGCATACCGTTGTGAAAGAGAATTGTAAGACCAAGTTCTTAGATATTTCAGTGACATCTTTCGGCGGGGCCATTTTGTTCTGGGGTGTAGGGATAGGACATTTGATGTAGAATACCTTGATCCTTGAGCAAATGAGCAAAAAGATTGCTAGAAAATTCATCGCCACCATCAGATTAAAACACCTTAATTTGTGTAGAGAATTGACAAGAGACATATTTCACAAGGCACAAAAAGAATCATCAAAATCAGATTTAGTTTTTAAAGGAATGAACCAAATGAAGTGGCTAAAATCATCAATCAAAACCGCATAGTACAAAAATTTATCCAAAGATTGTACGGGGGTAGGACCCCAAAGATCATAGTGAACCTTTTCAAGTAAACCATACTTATTGACAGATGAAGAAAGTAGGCGACTAAATTTGCCAATTTGACAACTATCACAAAGAGAAGAAATATTTTTGCCAACTACTTTTATTAATCCAAGAGATTTTAAGACATCAACTGTTGCAGGTTGTGGGTGGCCAAACCGTTGGTGCCATAAATCTGGATTTGCAGCTTGAAAGCAAGTTGAAAATAAGGCTTGGTGTGGTGCTTGAATGGTGTAGAGGTTACCCTTCTTGTGGCCTCTCAGCAGAACGTGATTGGTTGCTCGGTCCTTGATGAAAAAAACAACACCAAAAAACTCGTAGTTAATAGGATGATTAGTAGTCAATTGTCCCACAGATAATAAATTGTGTTCAAGATCAGGAACAAGTAAAACAGAACTAAGAGTGAGTTGAAGAGGTTTCAAGCCAATATAAGTGTCCCCAATATGCGTGATAGGAAGCAAATGTCCATTACCCTACCATTACCTTTTCGGATCCAGTATATGGACGAAGATTGTGTAAAATACCTGCATTGGAAGTCATATGAGCTGAGCTCCAGTGTCAATCATCCACTCAGGATCGTTGGGGTTGTGGATGGTAAGAGCTGCAAGAGCTTCAGGAATATCATTATCTTGAAAAGCTTTATCAAAGCAGTGCCAGCATTTAAGTGCATGATGCCCAAATTTGTTACAAATCTGACATTATGGAGGATCACTGTTGGCAGCAGTGTGAGAATTTCCACCAGAGCCACGATTATCTTGATGAGGAAAACCTTTGCCTTTGGAGGAGAAGTTCTTATTTGTGTTGCAATTGCCACCTTTATGGTTGGAGTAATTTGACCCCTTTGGTTTGTTACCATAGAAGGCCACATGAGTACTCAGTTCAGTGGCATGAAGTTTGTGGCTAATATCAAAGCTTCACAATAGAGGCACAACTTCAGCATAGGAGGGCATTGGAGCTTTGAGCATGGCAATAGTGAAACCTTCATATTGCGCTCCAAGACTATTGGGTAAGGAGAGAACCTTCTCTTTATCGTCCACAAGTTTCCCGATCCCAACATGATTGTCACAAAGTCGCTTAAAGTTGCGTAAGTAATCGTCTAGGGCGAGATCAGGAGACTTACGCATATAGGAGAGTTCATGGCATAACTGAAATTCACGTTCTTGAGAGGATTGTGCATAGGCCTCTCGAAGTGCTGTCAAGATTTTTGCAGCAGAGTCCATGCCGATGATGAGACCAAGAGCCTTTTCGGTGAGAGTCCTAATAAGCCATCCTCTAAGTAATCGATGAGATTGTTTCCAATTTGCATGAGCAGGATTTGGCGCATTCCTTCCATCACTAGAACCTTCAGGAACAGAAATAAAAGGATTAGGGGCTGGGCTTGTGCCAGTGAGGATACCAACAAGATCTTGGCTTTCTGCCAAGATTAAAAATTGCTCACGCCACAGGGGATAATTCTCATGGTTTAAGTGGAGGGTAACAAAATTTTCAACACTAAAGGACGAATAACCCATGTGCTCAAAGTTGAAGAAGAAATCAAGAAGAGAATTTTTTTTTTTTTTTTTTTGCTGGAAACATCGTTAGCTTTTCCCGGCTCTTGATACCATAAAGAAAGCAAAGAATAGATCAAACAAAGTGAATATTTTCATTCATGGTGTCCCAAAGTATGTGTACAAAGCTTAGAGAAGGAAAGTATAAATTATACAAGCTGTAAGGATTATTTAGCTAACAGTCGACTTCCTAATAGAGAGGATTATATTCTTAATGGCTGAGTTGATTGAGCTTTTCCTGGGATAGAATCTTGGTTTCCTTTGTTAGACATTGTCCCATGCGGGATCTTAGGCTTTGTCCCATGCACGATCTCAAACGTGAGTTGTCAGTTATGATTTCATGGTGTAATGTTGAATGGATAGTATCCATAATATTTATAATTTCAAACTGAAAATAATTTAAATTTTTATATACACTTCATTTTCTTGATATTTAATCTATAACATTTCATTCTCAACGTTATCAATTTTCTTTCTTTGATAACTTTGTAAAATCCAACTCATCTCTTGGCGTGAAATTTTTCAAAACTCCATATCATCATGTGAAGCATGAAAGAGTGATGGAGCATATACCTTGCATTTGTTTCATATAGTTTACATTGAATCCGTAATATCCATGTCATTTGTAATTTTTGTACCTTTAGTTTTGTTCCTGTTGAATCATGTCATCCATGTATGTGTTAACAGATTATAAATTTAAAATAATTTGAAAGTTCGGTAATGATTCACCTACTTAGCATTTATTTTGTGACAATCCATTTTTTTTTTATGCATTTGAAAATCCAAAATCACTAAAAAAATTCTTCATAGCTCTACATCTTGTGAACCCTGATATGAAGTAGATATATCCCACTCCTATTTCACATAATGTAATATTGAATGCATATTATTTTTAATATTTATAATTTTAAAATTCAAAATAATTTAAAAGTTTATATACACTTCACTTCTTGATATTTCATTTGTAACATTTCATTTTCTTTCTTTGACAACTTTGAAAATTCCAACTCATTGCTTAGCTAGAAATTCCTCAAATCTCTATATCTTGTGAACCATGAAAGAGTGATGGAACAAAAACCTTGCTTTTGTTTCCTATATTACTGTAACAATGAATGCATAATATCTAGGGTTATTTTCGAACCCGTAGTTTTGTTATTGTTGAACCATGTCATTAAAGTATCTGTTAACACACTATATATTTAAAATCATTGGAAAGTTCGGAAACACGTCACCTTCTTAGAATTTTATCTGGACATTCAATTAATTTTTTTAATGCTTTTGAAAACCCCAACTCATTACAAGGCAAAAGATTCTTCAACGCTCCACATCTTGTGAACCATGAGAGAGTGATGGTTCATGAAGTATATATCTCGCACTTATTTCACATTGAATGCATAGTATCCATAATGTTTATCATTTTCAAACTATTTATAACAACTAGACCTTCTTAATATTTCATCTAAAACATATCATTTATTTTTTTAATAACTTTGAAAATTCCAACTCATTGCTTGGCGAGAAATTCTTCACAACTCTATATCTTCTTAGAGCATTCACATTGGCATATGCAAAGTCATATTGGCATAATATGAGCCAAGATTTCACTACATTAGATTATGCATCTCCAAATATTTGCATAGCTATAAACAATAACTAAATTTGGAGATCTACTGTTCACTCCACAAAACATATTTTACTAATTCTTTCTCTCTCTATTTCAAGTATGATTTTGTCCCTCTATTTTTTCACGATTCGATGATGCTGCTATTCCCTCACAGTTTCGATGATGCTGCAATTTCTTCATTTGTTGTTCTTGGTTTTAGATTAGGGTTTTAGATTAGAGTTTCAATGATGCTGGTTTTAGATTAGGGTTTCTTCATTTTAGACCTCATGGACTAGATTTTTTTTTTCTTGCTTTTCGATTTTGGTTTCGATGATGCTGCTATCCAATTATTTAGTACTTTGATGAGTTATAGAATAATGAAAACCCCTACATATAAATTTTAGCCATTGAACTCATGTTTTGTTCTTGCTGAAAAATTATTTCCAAATGTGTTTTGTCTAGGGAGTCAAAGCCAGTGGGTTTCTTTGTTTACATCCATTATCAAATAATATGTTTGGAGCTTATTTTCTTCTGTGGTTGTAGTTAAAAATTCCAGTCTTAAATATTGACGCTAATGTTCAAATGGGTTATATTCACCTACATGATTTTACCCATGCATTCCTTCAACAATGGTCTACAGCAATACATTTAAGCTTAGGGAGATTGGACATATATGGTCTCCTTTCTGGCTAGTGCATTCCATATAACACTGATATTATTTTAGAAACAAAATCTCAAACAAAAGAAATAGAAAATTTCACTTATTCAATAGGATTAATGCTTGTTTCCTTGCTGGTGCAAACACTTCACCTTCTTAGAATTTTATCTGCGACATTCAATTTTTTTAATGCTTTTGAAAACCCCAACTCATTACAAGCCAAAAGATTCTTCAGCACTCCACATCTTGTGAACCATGTGAGAGTGATGATTCATGAAGTATATATCTCGCACTTATTTCACTTTGAATGCATAGTATCCATAATGTTTATCATTTTCAAACTATTTATAACAACTAGACCTTCTCAATATTTCATCTAAAACATTGCATTTTTTTTTTTAATAACTTTGAAAATTCCAACTCATTGCTTGGCGAGAAAGTCTTCACAACTCCATATCTTCTTAGAGCATTAACATTAGCATATGCATCTTTATATTTGCATAATATTTGCATAATTTGTATATGCAAAGTCATATTTGGATAATATGAGCCTAAATTTTATTACATTAGATTATGCATCTCTAAATATTTGAATAGCTATGAACAATAGCTATACAAATTTGGAGATCTACTGTTCACTCGACAAAACATATTTTACTCTTTCTTTCTCTCTCCTCCCTCTCTCTCTCTCTCTCTCTCCAACCCCCCCACAGGATTATTTTCATCCCAAACGTATCCACTTCTCCCCCACACGGCTTCCTCTTCTCCATCCCTCTCTCGACTCGAACAACCCCAATGAAAAGTCAAACACGTGCACCTCTCTCTCATGATGGCTGTTGACGGAGCTTGCGACGGCTTTGGACTCGTCACGGTTGCTTGGTTTTTTGTTGGCTCTCTCTATTTCAAGTATGCTTTTCTCCCTCTATTTTTTCACGATTTCAATGATGTTTCATTTTAGCCTTCATGGACTAGATTTTCTGTTCTTGCTTTCAGATATTGGTTTCGATGATGCTGATATCCAATCATTTAGTCCTTTGATGAGTTATAGAATAAGAAAACCCCTACATGTAAATTTTAGCTATTGAACTCATGCTTTGTTCTTGCTAGAAAATTATTTCGAAATTGTGTTTTGTCTAGGGAGTCAAAGCCAGTGGGTTTCTCTGTTTACATCCATTATCAAATAATGTGTTCGGAGCATATTTTCTTTTGTGGTTGTAGTTAAAAATCACAGTCTTAAATATTGGTACTAATGTTCATATGGGTTATATTCACCTACATGATTTTACCCATGCATTCTTTCAACTATGGTCTACAGCAATACATATAAGCTTAGGGAGATTGGACATATATGGTCTCCTTTCTGGCTAGTGCATTCCATAGTTGTATGCTTTGTTTTGTATAGTTTTTGATAAAAAAAATTTTTTTTACTGTGGTGACATTTTTTGGGTATTGTTGTACTGTTGGTTTCTATGAAATGGAAATCAATTTTTGTACCTCTATATGGAACTGTATTTTGTTGGTGGTTGGTTGTGGGTGGGTACCAATCGATTGGGTGGATTTTGTTGTTGGTGGGCTTTGGTTTTTCTTATTGCTTGTTGGTGGTTCTAGGATATTGTTGCTACTTCATTCCTTGGTGGCAGTTCCTGGATGTTGTTGCTTTACTACTTGGTGGCTTCATCTTTAAGCCAAACATGGTTGCTGCTTTGGTGTATTCTAGACTGTTTTCATTCTATACTATTGCTGGAAATTTGAATTGTAATGATCTTGGAGAAATTTGTATTGTAATGAATTTATATCAAAATCAATTGTTTGGAACTTGTATTAAGTTGATTTTGATACATGGAATTTGTATTAAGTTGACATTACAAACTATTTTTTAGCACAAAATTATGAAGTTGATATTAGTCACATGTAAGTTCTGAGTACATGTTAATGTGTTGTTTATGAGCACATGGGGTTCATTATTTGTGTATATAAATTTGATGTATTTTATTATATATGGAATTGCTTAATTTGGATGCATGAAATTGTTGTTTTTGAGTATAGGTTAAATAATGGAATTTCTACTGGGTGCTAATTGCAAACTCTCTCTCTCTATATATATATAGGCAAAAAATTAATAATAATAAAATAATAATATTTTATTATTATTTTGCGTCAAATTTGCATAAGCCAATGTGAACGTTTTGCTTGAATGGCAAAGTGGATCTTCAAAAGAGATGCTTTTGCATATGCATAAGCATAAACAAATGTGAATGCTCTTAACCATAAAAGTGTGATGGAGCAAATACATTACATATGTTTCTTATAGTGTCATGGTGTTTATAATTTTAGAATCCGTAGTTTTGTTCTTGTTGAATTATGTCATTCACGAATGTGTTCTGAATTATTAAATTTAGAATAATTTGAAAGTTCGAAAATGCTTCACCTTCTTAGCATTTCGTATGTGACATTCTATTTTTTTTAATAATTTTGAAATCCCAACTCATTACATGGTCGAACTTCACCTGCTTGATATTTCATCTATAACATTTCTTTCTCTTTCTTTGTTGACTCTGAAAATTCCAACTCATCTCTTGGTGTTAAGTTCTTCACAACTACATATCTTGTAAACCACAAAAGAGTGATGGAGGATATACCTAGCTTGCATCTGTTACATATACTATACATTGAATGCATAATATCCATGCAAGGTATTTGTAATGTTCGAACCATTAGTTTTGTTCTCGTTGAATCATATCATCCACGTATATGTTAACTGACTATAAATTTAAAATAACTTGAAAGTTCAAAAACATTTTTCTGAGCATTTTGTGACATTTCAATTTTTCTTTATTGACTTTGAAAATCTCAACTCATTTCATGGTGAAAGATTTTTCCTACCTCCACGTCTTGTGAACCATGAAAGAGTAATGAAATATATATCTCGCATCTATTTCACATAGTGTAATTTTTAATGCTTAGTATTTATAATATTTATAATTTTCAAGCTCAGAATAATGTAAGAGCTTATATACACTTCACATTCTTAATATTTTATTTATAACATTTCATTTTCTTTGTGACGCTGGGACATAATAGCAGATTATTCTAACGGCTAGTTAAACAAAAGAAGCTAAAGATTGAGATTGGGGAAAATCCCAAATAGATGAAACTCTGAGACAAACTCTGAGAGTGTGGGTTTATTATAAAATAAATTGAATCTCCTTCTAAAGCCCACAAGTCGGGCTTAAATGGCTAACAAAAAATGGAAAAATTGTAATTAAGGCCAAACATGCAATAGAATACGGAATAAGATAACTATGACTAAAATGTAGCCTAAGAATTCGGAATAAAATCGTTACTAAAGATAAACACTACCATAAAAGAAAATTAACCAAAATGAAAGAGTTAACTAAAAATGACGATTAGTAAGGACAAATGGCTGATTTTTGGGTTGACAAGGGACCCACCAGGGAGCTTTCTGGATTGGAGTCATATGCGTGATTCTAATGTCTGTAGCCAAAGTTATAGTTAAAATACTGATGTCACCAATTCTCCTCGCCCAATCGAGGAATAAGTTTTCTCGTCCAACCAAGGAAAAAGTCGTTTTTTGCCCAAATCCAACAAATGTCGCTCATTGCCCAAATATGCCGCTTATCCCCCAAATCCTAGGAATACTTATCTCTTCCCACCGATTTTACGTTGGTTTACCTTCTCAAAATAGTCTAATACTTTTAATGTTGCATCTGTGAGCTGAACCTCATCAGACTCAGATTTGGGCTTGGATCCCCTTGCATCAGCCTCCCCAGGTTGGAAAGAACTCGCCCTCGAGTTCACGCCATCGTCGACAAAGTAGGGACTTAGGTATTTGATGTTGAACACAATTGAAGTCTTCATATGACTGGGAAGACGTAGTCTATATGCATTGTCATTGATCTTTTGGAGAACTTCACAAGCTCCAATCTTTCTATCCTTCAACTTATTGTACTTGCCAACAAGAAAACGATCATGGGTTAGCATAGCCCAAACAAAATCTCCAATTTCAAAAAGTCCCTAGCGGCGACAATTTTCGACTTGAACTTGCACTTTGCATTGCTTGTTTGACTTGGTCGTGTACTCCCCAAATGTGCTCTACCATCTCCTCGGCCTTAAAGTTCAGGCGACCAATCTGTGGGACAGGGGCCAAATCCAGGATGCATGACAGATTTTGACCGTACACAACTTCAAATGGACTCAACTGGGTAATCCAGTTCTTGGATCCTTTGTAAGCAAACTCTGCCTGCGATAAGGTGAGGTCCTACCGTTTTGGCTTAGTACCCGCCAAACTTCTCAGAAGGTTGCCCAAAGTTCGATTCACCACCATGGTTTGCCAGTTGGTTTGGGAGTGGTAGGGACTACTAAAGTTTAGTTTTGTTCCGAGAGTTTCCCACAAACTCTTCCAGAAATTACTCATAAACTTTGTATCCCGATCTAAGGTGATAGACCGAGGAACACCATGAAGGTGAGCAGTCTCGTTGAAATAAAGATGGGCAATCCAGGTGGCATCCATGTTCTTTCTACAAGTTACAAAATGAGTCATCTTAGAAAATCGATCAACCACGAAAAAGATTGAATCCATGGTGCGTTGGGTCCTGGGTAAACCCAAGACAAAATCCATACTGATGTCAAGCCACGGACCATCAGGTACAAGTAATAGAGTGTAAAGGCCAGTATTGGTGAGGGTTCCATTCGCTCTCGAGCACACAAAACATCTCACCATGTATTGTGCCATGTCACTAGTCAACATGGGCCAATAATAATATGCGGCAATCAATGCCAAAGTATTTTCTCGCCCAATGTGCCCATCGTCGGGTAGTTCCCGTATAATGTGTTCTCTCAAGGAACAATCTAGGATACACAACCGTAGGCGATGGGAAAAAAATTTTCATGCTAAAGAAAATCACTTTGCCTACCCTCAGTTACTTCCTTAAGAATCTTTCCAAAAGAAGGATCTTCAGCATACAAATCCCTGAAAGTTTCAAAGCTCGCCACTCTGGTACTAATGGTGGTAAGGAGTGCCATGCGTCGACATAAAGCATCCGCAACCCATTTCAAGCTCCCCGATTGGTGTCTTAGAGATAACGTGAACTCTTGCAAATAGGCAACCCATTTGGCATGTTGTCTACTCAGCTTGTGTTGCCTGTTGATGTACTTCAATGCCTCATGGTCAGTAATCAAAATAAACTCCTTTTGTACCAAATAGTGTCGCTAGTGTTTCAAGGACTGTACAATGGCGTAAAACTCCAAGTATTACATGGAGTAGTTTTTCTTCGATCCTGATTGTTTCTCACAGAAAAACGCAACATGTCGTCATTCTTGACTCAGCATGCCTCCAATACCCACTCGGAAGCATCTCAATTCACCTCGAAGATCTTCTCAAAATCAAGGAGTGCCAGAACGGGTGATTCAGTCATCTTCTGCTTTACACCAAAAACCGGTCTTTGATTCAGTCATCTTCTCAAAATATGGGCACTTTGTGATGTAAGTGATTAGAGTGTTGAAATTGCGGATGAATCGTCAATAAAAGGAGGCCAATCCATGGAAGCTCCACAGATCGTGTAGGATCTTGGGGGTTGGCCATTCTAAGATGGATTTTACTTAGGATTGATCTGCGTGGACACCACTGTAGAGACAACAAATCCGATGAATGTAACTGAAGTGGCGAAAAATGAGCACTTCTTCTAGTTGATGAACAAATACTCCTCAGATTGTAGACGAGGATATCATCAATGTAGATGACGACAAACTTACCCATAAACAACATCAATACGTGATGCATAAATCTCACAAACATACTGGGTGCGTTGGATAGCCCAAAGGGCATGACCAACCACTTGTAGAGATCGTGTTGCATCTTGAACGCCATCTTCCACTCGTCGCCAGGGCATATTCAAATCTGTTCATACCCGCTTTAAAGATCAATTTTGTAAAAGAATTTAGAACCTGACAATTGATCCAGCATGTCATCTAGGCGGGGAATTGGGAATCTGTTAATGGCTCTGTTGTCCAAGCACATGCGCCATGAACCATCTTTCCTGGGTACCAGGATGGCAAGAACCGCACATGGGCTCATACTCTCATGGATGTAGCCCTTCTCTAACAATTCTAGCACTTGGCTGAAATTCTTCAAATCCTTGGGGCTGAGGCGATATGCTGCTCTATTGGGCATATTAGATCTTGGAACCAAGTCAATCTAGTGTTGTATATCTCTCAGGGGCGCAAGGCCATGGGGAAAGTCTTCCAGCATTAGATTTACAAACTCAGATAGTATCTGCTGAACTTCGGCGGTATCTCACGATCCATCCCGCCATGGTCATTACATGGGACCAAGGCAAACACCATGTCTTCATTCTTTGCCTTCTCCAAGATTCTAGCCTTTGACAGAAGAGTCTCTCCCCTTCGACCCTCAGAAGCAGAAGTAACTCCCTCCTTTCGAGGTGCTAAGGTGACCTCTTCCCTTTAATGCTAAGGGAGTAGGTGTTATTATGTCCATCGTGAATCGCACTTCGATCATACTACCACGGCCAGCCTAGCAATAGATGGCAAGCATACATGGATACGACATCACACCACGCATTGTCAAAATATTTCCGACCAATAATAAAGGAGACCAAACACCATTGGTTGGCTGTGACCTCATTGCCCTTCTTTAGCCACGACAATTTGTACGACTTTGGGTGCTGGTCTATCTTAAGTTGAAGCTTTTGAATTGCTTTCTCGAAGACCACATTCTCACAACTACCACTATCTATGATCAATTTTCACACATTCTTGAAAATAGTGCAGGTAGTGTGAAAGATATTAGAACTCAACCAGTCTTCACCTGAATCACCCTTGGGAGTCAGTAAACTCTTTCTAATGACAAGGGTCTCATTACCATCTCAATGCAAGACATCCCCTTCCTCACCATCTTCTTCATAGATCGGTTCTCCCATGCTTTCAACATCCTCCATGCCATCTTCATTGATCAGGAGGTTTTGCCCCTTTCGGTTGGTAGACTTTCTGCATTATGTCGCCCTATGACTGGGCTTCCCGCATTTGAAGCACCAAATGTTGGTGTTCCAACATTGACCTTGAGTGGACCGTAGAGTAGGGTGAGTCTCCTGCGGATGGACCCCCCTTTATATTCTGATTGCCCCTTGGCATAGGTTGCTTGGTTTGCTATTTCTCCATAATTAGAGCACGTTGATACACTTTAGAAAGAGTCCACAAAGAGTGGAGGCCGAGGACCTCCTGTAAAGGTTGCCACAAGCCACCCAAATAACGTGCTTCCATTTACTCTTCAGTTTTAGAAAGATCATTCCTGGCCACCAACTAATAGAACTCCTCGGTGTGCTCATCAATGGATTTCTTTCCCTGCCTCAACATGCGAAGTCGAAGGGCAAAAAGTGACCTTTTTGTTTTTTTTCTTCATCTTCTCCTAGTCGCCAATCTTGGCTTTACCTTTTCGCTCCCAAGACCGCTTCAACTGCACCCGCTAGGCAGAAGCTCGACCCTTCAGCTTGATGGTGGCTAGTTTCACCTTCATAGGATCTAGGACATCCTTGTATTCAAAGATACGTTCCACTTTGTGCAACCAATCGATGAAGCCCTCTGCCTACAGAGTACCAAAAAATTTCGATAGATCGACTATGAAGCCTAGGTCTCCACATCGCTCCTTCTACCATAGCACTCCTGAAAAGGAGCATGATTGTGGTACATGTTTTCAAAACTATATTCAGACTCTTGATCATAAGTCTGACCCTCCAGGTTTTGCGCCAATAGACCTTGGGGTAATTCTATTATTTGCCTCTGCAATCATCGTGTCCTATATGTTGAGATCGCGGGGAGGGACTTCCTAATTCAGAACCTATCCACGTTGACCACGACCTCTACCACCAGACATGAAAACTGACATTAATTCACCCTAGGAAAATTGCTAAAGCTTTGATTGCAACTGACACCGAGGCAGAATAGGAAAGATTGAGAAAAATCGCAAATAGATAGAAACTCTGAGATAAATTCTAAGAGTAGGGTTTTATTATAAAATAAATTGAATCTCCTTTCATAGCCCACAAGCCGGGCTTCAATAGCTAACAAAAAATGAAAAAATTTTAATTACGTCAAATAATAGAATACGAAATAAGATAACTATGACTAAAATGTAGCTTAAGAATCTGGAATAAAATCGTTACTAAAGATAACCACTACCATAAAAGAAAATTAACCAAAAATGAAGGAGTTAAATAAAAATGAAAATTAACCAAAAGGAAAAATGCTAATTTTGGGGTTAACAAGGGGCCCACCAGGCGAAGCATGGTGACCACGATGTGCACGCTGAAGAGAGCTTTCCTGATTGGGGTCATATGCACAATTCTAAGACATGTAGCCAAAGTTATAATTAAAATACTGATGTCACCATTTATTCTCACCCAACCAAGGAATAAGTCGTTACTCGCCCAAATCCTAGGAATACTCATCTCTTCCTGCCGGTTTTGCGCAACTCTACCTAATTGAAATAATCCAGTGTTTTTAATATCGCTTCTGTCAGCTGAACCTCATCGAATTTAGATTCAGGCTTGGATCCCCTGCATCACTTTGTTTGATGAATTTGAAAATTCCAACTAATTGCTTGATGAGAAATTCTTCATAACACTATATCTTGTGAACCATGGGAGCAATGGAGCATATATCTTGCATCCGTTTCATAGTGTAACATTGAACGCATAACATCCTCGGTATTTATAATTTTTGAATCCTTAGCCTTTTTCTCGTTAAATCATCTCATTTACGTTTGTATTAAGTGACTATAAATTTAAAATAATATGAAAGTTTGGAAACACTTTACATTCTTATCATTGCTTTTGTGACATTCCATTTTTTCTTTCATGACTTTTAAGAATTCCAACTCATTAGTTTGAACATCAAGGAAGGATATTCTATGATTCCGAAACTGCCTCTTATGTGCTCTGCTAGGGTTTCTTTGTGATCACAGGGTTCCTTGTACGTTTGGTTGCTCTGCTTCGGTGAGGCTGCATGGCACCCGCTGATGGCCACTCCTTTAGCTGTTAGTCTTTTTTCGAAATAGCTACTACGGTTCCGCAACCCTTTCCTGAAATCACAGTAGCCCTTCGTGCGCCTAAAGTCATGGTTGGTGAATTTTTTTTCCAGTTCTCTAAAGAAGAAATCACCCGCTCAGCGGAGCCATTTTGTTTCTCTATTGTGCTCAAGTTCCTTCGACAAAGGCCCTCTCTGGATGCTATCAGTGCCTTTATCTCTAGCCGTTGGGGCCTGTCTTCTACCCCGGTGGTCTCATCCATTAAATTTCCCCGCAACGTTTTCGTTAGGCTGGCTATAGAAGCTGATTTTGTGAAAGCTTTGGCTCGTGAGTCCTGTGAAGTGAATGGAGTGAATTACTGTGCTTTTCACTGGTCTCCATAATTCAATGAGGCGCACAAACCATCTACCGTCCCTGTGTGGATTTTGCTTCCTGAATTACCTCCAAACTTTTATCAAGAATCTTTCCTACGAATAGAGCTAGAATTTGTTTGGAGATGGATGCAGCCAAGGAACCAATTTCTTACTTCTGGATTGATGCTCCTGGTTTGTCTATGAGTAGGAAACAGGAGGTACTATATGAGACTTTGCTTGCATATTGTGGAAAATGTAGAGTGCAAGGACATAATACAAAAACTTGTCGTGTGGGGAAATCCATGCATGAGGAGAAAAACCGTGGCCAAAAGAAAAGAGAATCAGACTTTGGTGGAACCAATTCTGGTAATATATAGGGTGATGAATTAACGGTCAACCCCATAGTTATCTCCCCTGAGAAAGAGGCTAATGAACCAGTTGATGCTCTTCCTAAACAACCTTCCAACGCATCACCATCCCCAGCCAAGGGGATAAATCTTACGAGGGTTGCCGTAACTGATGATGGGGTGCTAGCACCCAGTGAGGATGCAAATGGGTGTCTGAATGAAAATCTGGGCACTATGCTCGAAGCTATTGTTTCCAAGCCTGACCCTGATATTCCTTTGGAAGCGCTCCCTCAATTTAAGAACTATCATTCGGAATCTGAAGGCAAAACTGTTAAGAAAAAATATCAGAAGAAAAAGTTTAAGAAAGTTAGAAGTTCGATTTGAGTCATTAATCGTCCCTCTACCTTGTCTTTATGAGTGACTCAATCATTGTTTGGAATGCATGTGGCATTGGTACCTCTCGATGTAGATTAAAGAAGTTAGTTTGTAAGTTAAAGCCTAAGATGGTAGCGGTTTTGGAACTGTTCCAAACTCTAGACAAAGCTATCCGTTTGAAGCATTCCTTACATTTTGATTTCTTTTGTTCTAATGTAACTGATGGTGGTAAAATTTGATTTTTTGGGACAATGCTCTTGATTTACAAGTGGTGCGGACAAATTTGTAGTTTATTTCCCTTCGTGCAAACACGGGGTCCTACCATTTTTTGTGTAATATTATCTATGCTAAGTGCAACATGTATGAGAGGAAAAGTTTGTGGGAGGATCTTAGTTCCCAGTCTATAGGCTCGAAGCCTTGTCTTTTTTCTGGGGATTTTAACATAATTCAGAATAATTCAGAGAGACGAGATGGTTGACCACACTCGAATGCTACGATGGAGGATTTTAATGCTTGGGTCCACCAAGGTGGCTTGGTCGAAATGAAATCTAAGGGCTGAAGTTTTTCTTGGTGTAATGGGCAGTCGGGTCTCGCTCGGTCTTGGGCAAAGTTAGATCGGGATTTTATGGATTTCTCTTTGCTCTCTTATTTTCTGAATGCAGTATGTTCTTATCTTCCGCGCACCACGTCTTACCACTCTCCTATGGTTATTGAGTTCAAGATGGATCCTTCTTCCTATGGTCCTTTGCCTTTTCGTTTCCAACAAATGTGGGTGGATCATCTGTAATTTTTTATGTGTGTTCGTCAGGCGTCGTCTGCTTCTGCTGGTGGTCATGGTCTTACTAAATTGGCATTTGAGTTGAAGAACACTAAGGTTGCCTTGCGTGATTGGAATAAACAGAATTTTGGTCATACCACTATGCATATAAATTCTCTTGAGAGACACATAGAGGAGCTTGAAAATAAGCTTAAACAAAACTATGATGAAGCTACGGAGAGGGATCTTATGGATTCATCTGTGGAATTGGAGAATTGGCTCCATCGTGAAGATACTAGATTGGCTCAGATGTCTAAGTTAAAATGGCATATGGAAGGTGATCGTAACAAGAAGTTTTTTCATGCCTGCCTTGCTAATAAACAGTGTAAAAGAGTGGTGGAAATGAGGTCTTCGAATGGGATGGTTCTCAATTCACCAGAGAGTCTTCATCAAGGGCCTATGGATTTCTTTTCTAATTTTATGGAGGGCACGCCGACTAGATCGTTACCTGATTTATCGACTCTTAACTCACCTATTATTTCAGATTCTGACAGCTCTATTCTATGTTATGTTCCTTCTGTGAATGAAGTGTTCTCTGCTCTTTCCTCTATCCCTTCTAATAGTACTCCTGGGCCTGATGGGTTTGGCTCTAGTTTTTTCAAAAGTTGTTGGGAGATTGTGAAAGAGGATGTCTTGGAAGCCATATTTGATTTTTTTTTTCCTTTCTAAACAGCTTCCAAGATTTATTACAGCATCTTTTCTTGTCTTAATTCTAAAGGTTGATACACCTTCTGGTTTTGATAAGTTTAGGCCTATCAGCCTATGCTCGGTGTTCTATAAAATATGCTCCAAAATCATTGTTAATCGCTTGATAGGTCTCCTCTCACGAATGATATCATGGGAATTCCTAGTCACAGTGCCCACATTATGATCCTTCCTTTTCACTTAATCATAAATAACTAGACGTCAGTCTTGACGTGGTTGGTTCAATCTCTCTTCTTCCCTTTCTCTTTTCTAACCTTGCATACTAGTCACTAGGCCTTCAATCTCCCACAGATCTTTAGTGGACTTAACACTTGCATTCATTTTACTTCCAATAGGATGCTTTGGGCTTTGCTACACTACATACCAAATCTGTTTTATTTTATTTTTTATTCTTATTAAACTAATTTCTATTCATTATTCTTATACTACATACTTATTAAAGAAAATAAAAAATAAAAAAAAAGTATATAATATATGTATGACGAATATAGATTTTCGTTCACTTTATCCTCTACTTGAGAACTTAATTTCAAGGAACAAATCGAAATACCAAGTGAATGTTGTAAATAATGAATAATATTTTTTTAAAAATACCATGTGAATGTTGTAAATATTTGAAATTAGCTAACTCCTACAGTTAGAATAAGAATAAATAACAAATAATGAATAATATTTTTTTAAAAAAAATGCCTGCCCCGCCACGCCTCGCCTTGGTGGGTGGCTAGCACCAAAGGGTTAGCAGGTAGCCCAGCTCACTCCACGTGGCTGACCCAGTTTTCTATTTTTATTAGAGAAATGTTACTACTTATCCTCACACCACACACCAACATATGATTTATCATTTTTATCACTCAATTTAAATATACATGTTTACATATCAATATGTGTGTGCTTAAATAGAATGATAAAAATGATAAATATTATATTGGCGTGTAGTGTATAGGATGATGAGTAGAATTTATTATTATTATTATTATTATTATTATTATTATTATCAAATAATAGTCATTTGGAATATTATGAAACGTGACTATTCCCGTGGAACTATTCTTTATAAAAATAAACAACCAAATAAAAGAATATTCATTCTTATAGAATTGCGCCATTCTCCAAAAAAATGAAAGAATAACTATTACATGGATATATGTGTAAAATTTTTAAAAATTACGTTCATGTTTTTTTTTTTAATTGCGTTGGACGACTAACAACCATTTTTCGTGGCTGTCTGGAAAGTGCGGCCAGCTAAATAGATACGTTGAAAGGGAGAGAGACTCTATTGCCACAGGGTGATGGGGATATATATGGCCTTACACCCGTTTCACATAGTATAACATCGAGGGTAGCTTTGGATAGTGAGTTAAGAGAAGATGAGTTGAGATGAAAGTTGAAAGTTATTTTTTTAATATAATTATCGTTTTCGGATTTGAAAAAATTGAATTGTTTATTATATATTTTTATGTAGAAATTTGTGAAAGTTTTAATGATGAGATAAAATGATAAAATATTATTATTACCTCGTTTACACAGATGAGATTAAAGTTAAATAAAATAATTTAAAGTTTATAAAGATTTCACCTTCTTGATATTTCATCGACAACATTTCATTTTCTTTCCATGACAACTAGAAAATTACAACTCATTGCTTGGTGAGAAATTCTTCACAACTCCAGCACAACCTGCACATGCCTCAAATGATCTGTCCAGTAGCTGCTGTACACCAAAATATCGTCAAAAAAAACTAGTACAAACTTTCGCAAATAGGGTCGAAATACCTCATTCATCAGCCCTTGAAAAGTTGATGGGGCATTAGTCAACCCAAAGGGCATAACAAGAAACTCATAGTGTCCCTCATGAGTTCTAAAGGCTGTTTTTGCAACATCCTCGGGGACCACCCTGATTTGGTGGTAACCGGACCTCAAATCCAATTTAGAGAAAACCACCGATCCATGCAACTCATCCAAGAGCTCATCAATCACGGGAATAGGAAACTTATCCTTTATAGTCTCTTGGTTAAGTGCGCGATAGTCCACGCACATACGCCAACTTCCATCCCCCTTGCGGACCAAAAGCACCAGAGAAGAGAAAGAACTTGAGCTAGGCCTTATCACTCCGGTATCAAGTAATTCTGCCACTATCTTTTCAATTTCAGATTTTTGGTAGTGGGGGTAACGGTAAGGTCTAGCGGTTATGGATTGAGTTCCTTCCTTAAGAGGTATTCTATGGTCTTGGGGTCTTGAGGGTGATAACCCCTTCGGAATCTCAAACACTTGTGCAAACTGTGAAATCAGCTGCTGCATCTTATCTCCTCCCCCCAAGGTCCTCAATACATTGGTTTCACTAACAAGCTGTAAAAATAATCCCTTCCCTCTTTGCATGGATGTAAGCATTGACTTTTCCCCTTTAGCAAGAGTCAAACCTTCCAACTTTAGTCCCAACAGCTCAACATTCTTCCCAAGATATAGAAATTTCATGGACAACTCATGAAAATTCCAAGCAATGGTTCCAAGTGTCTCTAACCAATCCACCCCAAGAACGACATCACAACCTCCAAGAGGCAAAACATAAAAGGAGGGATAAAAAGATATACCTTGCACCTTGATTTTGGCTTTGCTGCAATGACCTAAGCCTTGAACCAGCTGTCCGTTAGCCACTTTTACAGCAAGTTTTCTTGCCTTATCAACCACCAGCTTGGCTGTTTGGGCAATAGAGGGGTCCACGAAGCTATGTGTGGACCCGGAGTCAACCAAAAGAACCACTTGTATACACCCAATCCACCCCTTGAGTCGCATAGTCTTACAGCTAGGAGTTCTCGTAATTGCATTTAGAGATATCTCGGGTTCAACCACAACCCCTTTCTGTTTTGAATCCCCTTCACTCGGTGCGTCCGCCACCATAGTAATTTCTTCTGTAGTTTCCTCTGTTGCTTCCAACTCCCTAACTCCTTGTAAGAGGTAAACCTTAGCTTTTTTGCAATTGTGGTTGGGGTTCCATTTTTCATCGCAATGATAACATAGCCCTTTCTTACGTTTCTCATCCCACTCCGTGGAGAAAACCTTTTTGACAGGAGGGCTGTATTTCAGATTGTTACCCGCTGCACCACCACTATTACCATAAGAATTATAGTTGTTACTCAACCCAAACTGCCCCTTCTCGGCTGAGAACTTCATTGGTTTCTTAACACTAATGAGGTACTCTTCTTGAATTCGTGCTAAGCCAAAGGCTGCCGTTAAGTTGTGTGGATTGAACATGCGGAGAGGTAACTGTATTTCATCCTTCAAACCACTTAGGAAACAACTCAACTTATGGTGTTCGGAAAGACCCCTTACCCGATTAGACAGTGCCTCAAAACTGGCCTTGTAAGTGGCCACCGTAATGACTTGCTTTAACCTTGTTAAGGTCTCCATAGGATCGTCATAGGCGGTTGGTCCAAAACGAACTAACATAGCTCGCATCAAAGTCTCCCAACTCACAAACTGGGCAGTGTCTAAGGCTTCTTGGTACCATATCAAGGCCTCCCCGTCCATGTGATATGAAGCTAGCAATAGCTTTTGGGCAGGGGTGGTTTGGTGGTATTCGAAGTATTGTGAAGCCTTAAAAATCCATGCTGAGGGATTTTCACCAGAAAAATGAGGAAAGTCTAAACGAATACCTCGTATGTTTGGCCCTCTTTGTAGCGCCTACTCATTATCTTGCTGGTTTTGCAGGTCTCTCGCCATGTTCCCCTGGTGAGCCACCAAGGTTCTAACCATTTCCGTGAGCTGGTCCAGCCTCTCATCAATGGTGGTGAAACGTGTTTGGGTTTCTTGATGTTGTTCCTCCAAGGCGTCGAGTTGTTGCTGCATTTGTTTGGATCGAGTAGCATCAGCCATGGATGAAGCTGAATCGTTTCTATGATGGCTATGAGTGCCTGTGTTGGTATTGTTTCTGGTCACGGGTTGGCTGTGTGTCTGGGAAAATCCTGTATTGTTTGGTATTGTATATGGCTGTGTATGGGATGGTCTGTATTGTGGAATATATGTAATCTGTTTGGCTGGTATGATGTATTGTTGTATACGGAAGAAAAATTTATGGATGAGGGTGCGGAAGTGACTATGGCAGGATCGGTGCTCCTATAATACCACTTGTTAAGACCCTTGCAGTCTTCTTGTTAATTACTGTGAAGCTATGGAATCTGTAGGACAGGGATGAAGTTGAATGCACTAAGAATAAATGGCACTGCAGCTGTTTGATAAAATGGCAATGAGAAATCTCAGTGGCCCAAAGACGAAATCCATTCATGAAATCACGTGGGAACTATTCGACGTAGTTCCTTCCTCCCTTACAACGTACTGCTATCAAGACTTAAAGAATTTCCATGCCCCTCTCAGGTCCGTCCCTTGCCTATATGCCGAATCCCTAACAAACTCACCCAGATAAGGCTACAGTAACCTACCGGGTATGACAGACCACGCACCGTTTTGGATTGTGAATGCCAAAACGGTGTGTTTAACAACTGAAAGTAAAAGCTTACATATAAAATGACATAAAACGACATAAAAAACTGAAAGTAACATTCTGATAATTGAACGCATCGTTTTGGCATATGTAAGCCAAAACGCTGCGTCTGAGTAGGAAGTCGCTGCGCATGCATTTGAATTCCGCTGCACGACGTCGTCCCATTGGATCCCCTTCACTTCACTTACTTCGTAGCTTCCACTTAGTTCACTTCACTTCTGCCGATGTTGTCTTCCACGTAACCCTAAGGCTTCTTCTCTCTTCACGGCATCATAACACACTCCATCAAGTTCATGTTAAATGGATAAATGCATTGAATGATTCAAACATCTCATATTTTATGCTAAATATATACGATTCACATATTTTATACTAAATAGATACATTGAAAGGGAGAGAGACTCTATTGCCACAGGGTGATGGGGATATATATGGCCTTACACCCATTTCACATAGTATAACATCGAGAGTAGCTTTGGATAGTGAGTTAAGAGAAGATGAGTTGAGATGAAAGTTGAAAGTTATTTTTTTAATATGATTATCGTTTTCGGATTTGAAAAAATTGAATTGTTTATTACATATTTTTATGTAGAAATTTGTGAAAGTTTTAATGATGAGATAAAATGATAAAATATTATTATTACCTCGTTTACACAGATGAGATTAAAGTTAAATAAAATAATTTAAAGTTTATAAAGATTTCACCTTCTTGATATTTAATCTACAACATTTCATTTTCTTTCTATTACAACTCATTGCTTGGTGAGAAATTCTTCACAACTCCATATCTTCTTAATTACGAGAGAGTGATGGAGCATATACCTTGAATCTATTTCATATAGTATAACATTGAATGCATAGTATCCATGGTATTTATAATTTTTGAAGCCAGAGTTTTTTTCTTGTTGAATCATGTCACCCACATATGTGTTAACCCACTCTAAATTTAAAAAAAATTGAAAGTTCAGCAACACTTCACCTTCTTATAGCTAGCATTTCATTTGTGATATCCCATTTTTTTCTCCAATGACTTTGACAATCCAAACTCATTACATGGCCAAAGATACTTCACCACTGCGCATATTTCACGTAATGTAATGTAATATTGAATGCGAAGTATACATAATATTTATAATTTCAAACTCAAAATATTTTAAAAGTTTATAAACACTTCACTTTCTCGATCGATTTTTAATCTACAACATTTCATTTTCTTTTCTTGATGACTTTGAAAGTTCCAAGTCATTGATTGCCGTGAAGTACTTCTCAACTCCATATCTTGTGAATCATGAGAGAGTGATTGAGCATATGCCTTGCATCTATTTCATATTCTGTACATTAAATGCATAATTTGAGATTCACCTTCTTAGCTTTTATCTTGTGATATTCCATTTTTTTTCTTTCTTACCTTTGAAAATCCCAACTCATTACAAAGATTTTTCATAACTTCTTATCTTGTGAACCATGACAAAGTGTTGAAATATATATCTTGTACCTATTTCACATGAATGAATGCATAATATCTATAATATTAATAATTTTGAAACTCAATATAACTTAAAATTTAATATAAAATTTACCTTCTTGTAATATTTCATTTTTTTTAAGACTTTGAAAATTCAATTCATTGCTAGATGAGAATTTCTTCACTTCTCCATATCTTATGAACCATGAGAGTGATGGAGCATATAACATGCATCTATCTCATTTAGTATAGCATTGAATGCATAATATCCTTTGTATTTATAATTTTGGATTAACCCAGAGTTTTGTTCTCATTGAATCATGTTATTCACGTATGTGTTAACCAATGATAATTTAAAATAATTTGAAGTTTGACAATACTTCATCTTCTTAGCATTTCACCTGTGACATTCCATTTTTTTCTCCAATGACTTTGAACATCCAAACTCATTACCTAACTACAACAAAAGCTAGAGATTGATATTGACAAAAATGCAAACAGATAGAAAACTCTGGGATTTGGGTTTTTTTTTTTTCTAAAAATTGAATGTCTTCTAAAGACCACAAGTTGGGCTTACATGGCTAAAAATTAGGCCAAATTCCAATTATGGTCAAATAATAAAATATGAAATCAAATAAGTGTCTCGCTAAAATTTAGCCCAAAAATCAAGAATAAAATTGTTCATAAAAATAAACATTATCATAAAAATGACTTAAAATGGTAAAAGTAACTTAAAATAACTATTCGGAGGAAAAACGAATGATTTTGGGATCAAAACGGGGACCACCAGACGTAACGTGGTGACCATGACGTATACACCGAATATGTATTCTCGAATTGGCATCATATGTGCGATTTTGATACCTGTAGCTAAAGTTATTGCCAAAATACTGACGTGTGCACAATACGCCACTTTCCCTTGCCCAATCAAGGAATACCAAATTTTTTCTCTCCAAAACGAGGAATGCCTATCTTTTCAGGCCAAACAATGGAATGCCTACTTTTCCTCACTGAACTAAAGAATCTTCACATTTTCCCACTAAATTTGCACTGACTTGCCTTTTCGAGTTAGTCCAGTGCTATTAACATCGAATCTGCTAACTTAACATCATCAGACACGAATCCTCCCGCATCCAAATACCTCACATCTATTTCATATGGTGTAATAATAAATGCATAATATCTATAGTATTTATAATTTCTGAACCGACTGAAAGTTTTGTGCTCGTTGAATCATTTCATCCACATGTATGTTAATTGCATATAAATTTAAAATAATTTGAAATTTTAGAAATGCTTTACCAGCATTTCTTCTATGACATTCCATTGTTTTTCCAATCATTTTAAAAATCCCAACTAATTACATGCCCAAAAATCCTTCACAACTCGATACCTTATGCACTATGAGAGAGTGATGGAGCATATACCTTGAATCTGTTTCATATAGTGTAACATTCAAGGCTTAATATCCATGTCATTTATAATTTTCGAACCCAAACTTTTTTTCTTGTTGAATCATGTCATCGATGTATGTATTAACTGACTATAAATTTAAAATAATTTGCAAGTTCGAAAACACATCAACTTCTTAGTATTTCATTTTTTAATTCCATTTTTTCTTTAATGACTTGGAAAGTCCCAACTTATTACATGGCCAAAGATTCTTGACAACTACGCATCTTGTGAATGATGAAGTATATATCTTGCACCTATAAAGAAAGCAAAGAATAGATCAAACAAAGTGAATATTTTCATTCATGGTGGGCATGTGTACAGCAGGGGTTTATATATACTTAAGGTGTGCGTACAAAGCTTAAAGAAGGAAAGTATAAATTATACAAGTTGTAAGGATTATTTAGCTAACAGTCGACTTCCTAATAGAGAGGATTCTGTTCTTAATGGCTGAGTTGATTGAGCTTTCCTGGGATAGAATCATGGTTTCCTTTGTTAGACATTGTCCCAAGCGGGATCTCAGGTTTTGTCCCATGCATGATCTCAGACGTGAGTTGTCTGTTATCACCCCCCCTCCCCGCCAAACTGAGTCGATGTCGGAGGTTCAATTTGGTAACAATGCCGATCAGGTGAGCATGAGATAAGGGCTTGGTGAGCATATCAGCTAACTGAGGAGATATAGGAACATGGCGTGTCTGAATGAGACCCAAGGCAACACGTTCTTGCACAAAATGGTAATTGATGTCGATATGTTTGCTTCAAGAATGATGGATAGGATTACAGGTGAGATGGAGGGCGCTAAGGTTATCACAGAGGAGCAAAGGAGTCCTTTCTAAAGGGATGCCTAGATCACGAAGTAGAGCAGCTAACCAAGTCATCTCGACAGTAGTGTCACATGACAAAGTGTTGAAATATATATCTTGTACCTATATATTTCACATAGTGTCACATGAATGAATGCATAATATCTATAATATTAATAATTTTGAAACTCAGTATAACTTAAAATTTAATATACAATTTACCTTCTTGATGAGATCAATTTCTTCACTTCTCCATATCATACGAACCATGAGAGTGATGGAGCATATAACATGCATCTATCTCATTTAGTATAGCATTGAATGCATAATATCCTTTGTATTTATAATTTTGGATTAACCCAGAGTTTTGTTCTCATTGAATCATGTTATCCACGTATGTGTTAACCAATGATAATTTAAAATAATTTGAAGTTTGACAATACTTCATCTTCTTAGCATTTCATCAGTGACATTCCATTTTTTTCTCCAATGACTTTGAACATCCAAACTCATTACCTAACCACAACAAAAACTAGAGATTGATATTGAGAAAAATGCAAACAGATAGAAAACTCTGAGATTTGGGTTTTTTTTTTCTAAAAATTGAATAAATCGAATCTCCTTCTTAAGCCAACAAGCCGGGCTTGGCTTCAATAGCTAACAAAAAATGGAAAATTTTTAATTAAGGTCAAATAATAAAATACGAAATAAGATAAGCACTATGACTAAAATGTACGTAAGAATCTAGAATAAAATCGTTATTAACGAGTAACCACTACCATAAAAGAAAATTAACCAAAACTGAAAACGTTAACTAAAAATGACCATTCGGAAGGAAAAAGGTTGATTTTGGGGTCGACAAGGGGCCCACCAAGCAAAGCATGGTCACGACGATGTGTGTGCCAAAGAGAGCTTTCCGAATTTGGGTTATATGCACGATTCTAACACATGTAGCCAAAGTTATAATTAAAATACTGATGTCGCCATTTCTTCTCACCCAACCAAGGAATAATCTTCTCGTCCAACCAAGGAATAAGTCGTTACTCACCCAAATCCTAGGAATACTCATCTCTTCCTGCCAATTTTGTGCTAGTCTACCTTCTCGAAATAATCTAGTGCTTTTAATGTCGCATCTGTCAGCTGACCCTCATTGGACTTAGATTCGGGTTCGAATCCCCTGCATCATTTTGTTTGATGAATTTGAAAATTCCAACTAATTGCTTGATGAGAAATTCTTCATAACTCTATAGCTTGTGAACCATGGGAGTAATAAAGCCTATATCTTGCATCCATTTCATAGTGTAACATTGAATGCATAATATCCTTGGTATTTATAATTTTTGAACCCTTAGCCGTTTTCTCTTTAAATCATCTCATTTATGTATGCATTAACTGACTATAAATTTAAAATAATATGAAAGTTTGGAAACACTTTACATTCTTATCATTTCTTTTGTGACATTCCATTTTTTTTCTTTCATGACCTTTAAGAATTCCAACTCATTACATTGCCAAAGATTCTTTCATAACTCTGCATCTTGTGAGCCGTAATAGTATTAGCAATGAAGCACTCACACTATTTTCAAATAGTATAACATTGAATGGATTTTTTTTTTTTTTGAAAGGTAATGATTTCATTAACTAGGTAAAATTACATCATGCATAACTACCTCCCCTAGGACTGAGTTTAAGACCTCTGGAGGGCCTTCCTCTAGCCAAAATTTTTCATAAACATCCCTAATAACTAACTTTGTTGTCGTGTGAGCAGTTTTGTTTGCTGACCTATGTACAAAATTAAGGCTCCATGCTTGGTTGCTTTTTATCAACTGCTACAAATCCTCTGTCATTTGTCCAAGCCATAAGTTATCTTAATTTTTGGAGTTCACTGCATCCACAACCACCTTGGCATCCCCTTCAAAACAAACTTTGTTTAAACCAAGCTCAGTGCAAAGGTCCATAACTCTATGAAGAGCAGCACTTTCAGCTTGGGCAGCTGAAGAGATGTGGTCCTTAGAGGCTGTCACCACAGCTAACAATCTGCCTTCTGAATCTCTAATGATTACTCCCATACCCATCCTGCCATTAACTTTTTCAATAGCTGCATCAAAATTCACTTTGACATATGGCCATGCAGGTGATTTCCATCTTTGGGTTGATCCTCTCCCGTGAGTCCCTTCTATACTCTTTAAACAGTTCTGTTGGGTCTCTTTGAAAAAGGATAAATCAACTTGAGCCTTTTTAATGAAGGCATTTCTTCTTACCCACAGCTGGTAACACATGACTGATGCCAACTCTAAACTCTCTTTGCTCAGCTTATTCCTCATCTCAACCCACAGCAACTAGAAATCAGAGTGGTATCTCTTCCATTTGTAGAAAGTGGTAGTCTTTCCTCCCCATATATTTGTTGTAGCAGGGCAGTCGCACATAACATTTACCACTGTTTCCGCTTCTCGTGTACATAGTGGACAAAGGTTGTTCTCAATAATATTCTTCCTATAAAGATTGTCATTTGTAGGAAGAATATTATTAAGACACTTCTAGATAAACATTTTAACCTTACCAGGTACTTCTAGATTCCATACATCTCTCCACATCACTTGATTCTCCCCCCTTGTCGAGGCTTCTTCTGCTTTTCTATTCAAAATCATAGTTTCCAAAAAGTAGGCACTCTTAACAGTGAAGATTTATTTTTCTGACCCCACCCAAATCAACTTATCTCTGGAACCTCAACTGCTAATTGAAATGGAACATATAACTTGAGCTTCACCTTCGTTGAAAATTGTTGCCACCAATTCTTCCTTCCAAGAACTACTGCCCTCTTCTATCAATTCATCTACTCTGGCCAGTCTGGTATATTGATGGGAGACTGAATCTGATATGTCACGGGGCTAGGTAGCCATTTATCCTTCCAGATCTTTATGCTATTTCCATTACCAATCCTCCACACAACCCCCTCCTTAATCAACTCCAAGCTGGACCATAGACTTCTCCAAATAAAAGAGGAAGCACCTCTTAATTTAGTCTCCATTAGATCACAATTTCTAGAAGTATTTCTGCTTAAAAATTAGAGAGACCGGTGAGTTAGGTTCTTGGATCATTCTCCATGTTTGCTTGGCTAGGAGAGCTTTGTTGAAACTGCTGAGATCTCTAAACCCCAGACCCCCTTGATTTTTAACCTCTCCCAAAGACCTCCATGATTTCCAATGGATGTCTTTCCCCTCACCTTTATTACACCACCAGAATCTAGCCAAGAGAGCTTCTATTTATTTGAGAAGCAGGCCAGGCAGTTTGAATACACTCATGGTGTAGGCTGGGATAGCCTGTAGCATACTCTTTATAAGGATCTCTTTCCTTGCTGAAGACAAGAGTTTAGTTTTCCAGTTGTTGATCCTTTTCCATATCTTTTCCTTCAAAACTCTGAAAGTGTTATACTTGGATCTCCTTACCACAGTTAGGAGACCAAGGTATCTGTTATAGTCATTGCATCTTAATCCATTCACTTGTTGCAAGATAAATTCCTTAGCTCCCACCCTAGTATTCGAGCTACACTAGTTTTTTCTTTGTTTAGAGTTTGGCCTGATGCTTTCTTGTATAGAAGTAGTAAATCACAGATAAGGTACCATTCAACCAGCCTTGCTCTATAAAAGATTACATAGTCGTCACCAAAAAGGAGGTGGTTTATCCTCAGACCACCCCTTGTCACTGCCACCCCCTTAATGAGACCCTTAGATTCTGCATTGTACAATAGAGAGCTGAGGCCTTCTGCACAGATTAAGAACAAATAAGGTGACAATGGGTCACCTTGATGTAAGCCTCTAGATGGTAAAATAATTTCACCAGGTTCCCCATTAGTCATGACAACATAAGAGACTGTCTTTACACACTCCATCACAAGATCAGTCCACTTCTTTCCAAACCCAAGCTTAAGCATCATTTCTTCTAGAAAGACCCACTCCACTCTGTCATATGTTTTTGACATATCTAGCTTGATAGCCATAGAGTCTTCCCTGCCTTTCTGTTCAGAATTCATGGTATGGAGTAATTCATAAGCCACCATTATGTTATATGTAATCAGTCTATTGGGGATGGAGGCACTTTGGTTCCAAGATATCACCTTATCCAACATACATTTCATTCTATTTGCCAAGACTTTGGAAATCAGTTTGTAAACAACATTACAGAGGGAGATAGGCCTATATTCATGCATTGAGTTGAGGGAGTTGACCTTGGGGATTAGCACTAGATGGGTGAGGTTTAAGTCCTTTGGCATCTTCCCTGTTTTGAGAAATTCTAAAATTGCCTGAGTCACTTCGATCCCCACTAGTTTCCAGTGTTCTTGGTGAAAGCCTGCACTGAATCCATCAAGCCCAAGAGACTTAAAGGGTGACATTTGCATTAGGGCCTCTTCCACCTCTTTCTCTGTAAAGTTCTTCTCCAATTGTTGTTGTATTTCAATTGACAGCCTTGTATTGATCCCCTTAAGGCACTAATCCACACAATCTGAGTCTGGCTGTGAAGACTGGAAAATTGAAGAGAAGTATCTCTTAAAGCCATCTGCTATCTCAGGTTTCCCAATTAAAACTGCCCCATTCATATCAGAGACTCTATTGATCAAGTTTTTTTCCTCCTCTGGTTCACACATGCATGATAAAACTTTGTTTTTCTATCCCTGCCTAACCAATCAATGTCTCTTTGCTCTTTGTCTCCACCATGTGTTTTCTTGGTCTAAAAGGAAGTCTAAATCTTGTTGTAGCCTTTTATGTTGAGTCATATTGCCAAGTCCTTCTTCATTCTGCAGCTAGCTTAACAATTTAGTCTTGTCCCGAATGGCTTTGGTCCCGTCCCTTACTATGTTTTTACTCTATTGTTTCAGTCCCTTCTTGGTTACTTCCAACTTACACATCACACTATCCATATGACTGACCCCCCCACTTCTACCCTTCCAAACTTCAGAAACAACATCACTTCATCCCACCTCCTTATTCCAGTCTGCTTCATACTTATGAGTCCTTCGAATTGAAGGCCTTCTACTACTACATTGCAATAGTATTGGATTGTGATCAAAGCACACTATAGGAAGAGTTCTACTGAGAAATCAGGGTATTTAACTCCCCAAACATTGTTGGCAATGGCTCGGTCAAGTCTTTCTTTGGTAAAAGACTCATCTTCATGAAGATTGCACCAGGTATACTTATTTCCCCTCCACCCCAAATCAAAGAGATTTCCTTCCTCCATCACCCTCCTAAACATACTCATTAGTCTTTCACTTCGAGGAATCCCCCCCACCCTCTCTTCCTTGTATAATATCTCATTAAAGTCACCTATAACTCCCCATCCCCCATCTAAAGGCTTGAATGAAGATAGTAGCTTCCAAGTCTGTTTTCTTAGGTTAGCTTTTGGTTGGCCATAAAAACAAGACAGCAGCCATTTAAAGTTGCACCTTTCATCATTAACAAATACATTGATATGGTGTTGGGAGTAATTTACCAATTCTATTAAGTCATCCTGTTTTCACAAAAGCATAAGTCCTCCACTCCTTCCTCTGGCCTCAACTACAATGCACACATCGAACTTTAGCCTCTTTGCGACCCTAAGGCCATTAACATAAGACAGTTTGGTCTCCATCAAAAAAACCAAATCGGGCAACTTATCCTTCACAATCAAGCAAAGGTTTTGAACTGTTCGGAGGTTCGCAAGCCCCCGATAGTTCCAACTTAATAGTTTCATTGATACTGGCGGGGCTGACTCACAGCCACCATCGATTCCACATGGCTAGTGCTGTCCACCAGCTTAACATTAACTTGAGTTTTCCTACTTTTTTTTAAAGGAACTGAGCTAACCTTTTTATCGTCTACGTACCATTTTTTCCTAGGTGAAAGGTGAGATGCAAGTACTGCTGGAGAAATTCCTTGAACTCGAGCACATACTTAGAATTGAACACGACTACTCCTGTATTTCCTTTACTGGGTTACTAGACGTTGGAGTAATAGAGGCCAGTGTTTTAAGGCCCTTTTCATCCAACACCAACCCTACGATAGGTTAAGGCCCACTCCCTGGCCCAGGCCCATCGCATATTTGAGTCTCAAGAACAATTTCCCACCCATCATCCTCCGCTCCATCAGGTTTTGCCACCGAAAGTACATCCCCTTTTTCCAAATCCTGCAAGAATTTCTCCCCCGATTCTGAGGAAGGAACTATTCCCAATACTAAGTCCCCTCCATCTGATTCCGCTGACAACAGTTCTTTGTTCCTTACGCCTACAATGCTTCCGCTTTGTACAACTCTAGGGTTCTAGAGCTGAGGAAAAAAGCTGCCAAGTTGACCTTGCTCCCCTCTCGTCTCCGGTAACCCTTCAGCTAGGCTGCTTGCAATGGTCTCCACATCCATCCTGCCTTTTTCCTTCTCGTCTTCCTTTCCCCCTTCTCCTCTAACACTCTTGGAAGACGATGGCCGCCGTCTCATTATTCTTTCAGCACATAACCACGACCCGAACTGTGGGCCTGACCCTGCATTTCCTCCTTTATCCTCACGAACTGACTTACACCCCTCGTCACCATGAATTACCCAACTGCATTGGAAACAAATCTTAGGTAAATTCTCATATCGGAATTGAACCCAGTGTTTAGAGCCTTGATAACTTATAAAACGACCTCTTGCGATGACTTTATAAAGAAAGACTTCCACCCTTACCAGTTAACATCTCCCCCATCCAATGTGATCCTCCTCAACGTCAACTTCTAGAACTCGTCCCACAGAACCTCCAATTTGAGTCCCCCATTCCATTGTTATGCAGCCTAGAGGTAAGTCATGTATTTCAACTAGAACACTTCCTTATCGAAATTGAGTTTTCCTAGCCGCATAACACAGTCGTATGGCCATAACTGAAACAAAGCATTATCAAACGTCCATGGTTTGATTTTGTGCATATCCACATGGGTCTCAAACGTAATAGTGAAGACATTTTTATTAACTTCTTGAAAGGTAGCCCTTTTACCAATCCTCCATATTTTTTCCATTGTGTTGCTAATGAGATCCTTTCCCACAACTCTACCTGTGCAAACCTTCCCAATGAGGCTTCTATTACCCTTTCGCGATATCTCTTCTCCACCATTGCTGTCTATTTCCATAACCACCTCCTCTTCTTCTGTCAACCTAAAATTCCTCTATTGGTCCTCAAGACCATCCATCCTATTTTCCTCCTCGCATGCCATAACTGACCTTGATAGAAACTAGTAGACCCAAACTATTTTTCCACCTCTGGTTCGGAAATGAGCCGTTTTTAACCTTGAATGGATATTTGACAATTATATTTTCGAACTCATAGTTTAATCACGCCATCTATTTATATGTTAACTAATCCTAAATTTAAAATAATTTGAAAGTTTAGAAATATTTCATCTCTTTCTTTTCTAGCAGTTCATTTTCTTCCCTCTACATATAATTCCTAGAATTAATAATCAAAGAAATTCACGTTCAAAACATTTCACACTTTGGTAATAAAAAATAAATAAAAATAGAAAAAAATAAAAAATTAGTAATTTTCCGAACAGGTGCATGACTAGTTCATTTAACATTAGAGAACATTAATATAATATGATTAAATACTGTTGTATTAAGACTTTTATTGTACGCATTAAAAAGAAATCTGGTTAATTAACGTTTATTATTATTATTATTTTAATTTTTTTTAACAACCGGTGGATTAGCTTGAACAGAGAAATATTAGCCGATGCCAATTAGTCAGATGTTTTCTACCATGGATGCAAATTTCACTACAAGAAAAATGGACTTTTGTGACTATTTAATTGCGGTAAAAAGATTATTTGTGATCAAAACAGACTCATTTTAGTTGTAAATAATTATTTCGCTGGAATTAACTGGTCACAAATAAGCAGTTTTTTTTTGTAGTGTTTGTTAAAATTCTGTATATTTAATACATATATATATACTAGCAGTAGTAAACGTGCAAAGCACGTTTGCCACATCTGTGCAATTCCAAATCCATCTATTCCATAATTTCTAGCCAACTGATTACAGCTTCGAGGATACCTCCCAAGTGATTCTCATATAGAGCACCAATATTCCATTGTAACGATCTGAGGAAAGATCTAGTCACATTTATGCTTATACTTTAACCATTCCAGAGCATTACATAAGGATTTTATTTTTCAATGCACATCTTTTAAATTAATAGACAACACACTCAATTTACCGACTATATGCAACACAACCATATCAACGGACAATGTCTGGCTTGCATGTCTCTAACCAAATTAAAGCCATGAACATCTTAATCAAAGAATCTGTGAATACCTAATCATGGATTTTGGACACCAAATCCTGTAACATAAAAACCCTCAAAATGAGGCTTCATCTCCATTGTCCTGTGGGGAAAAAATGATTGCCTTAAAGTCGGCTCTTGAAGGATAAGTAGTAATTAAATAAATGAAAGATCATTTTAAACACCATCCACTGATCACCCACAAGGACATACTGGTATTTATTACCTTTCATTTGCAGCACCTAGTTAGATTGATGGCAGTTCCTCTAAATCATAAGCTAGCTTCCTAAATGCTTCGAATTCTTCTAAAACCTGTTTATTATCTCTCTGAACCAATAAAACTACGTGAGCAATATGAACTCCAAATAGTCCATAGATGAAATCACCCAAAGGAGAATCAGTAGCATATGGTCCAAAAGGAGAGGCTTATAACAAAATCATATTGCATCCACCTAGGGAAACTTCTTGAAAGAAGGGCGATGTATTGCTCCATTGCTACCTCCGGACTCATATTACCAAGCCGTTGCCAAGCATTCCTTGCATAATGTAATTAGTGCTACATCAATTAAATGACATCAAGTGCATTATATGCCCCACAATCATAATCAAATTGAAGGGCCAAAAATTTATTGGGATGACTACAAATCAAGCTATATACACTGGAAGGGAAGGCCTTAATGTGGTGGTATGGCATCAAGTCCATTTATGTCGATACTTAGTTTCTTCTCCACCCCTCCAACATCCCGAAGAAACACACACATTGAAACACCCTTTTCTCAAAAAGGAAAGGGAAAAAACCCCTTTCTAGCACCAATCATCTATAAGAAAGGATTTTTGAATTTGGTAGATACTACAAAATAGAAAGTAGTGGCACTCAACGAAAACTTGGCAACCATAATTAAATAAGGCAGCTGTAAAGTAGATAATTACCACTTAGTGCGAGCAGAGAGCTTCAATGCCATTGGTTGGGGTTCATGGCAAGGCCCTTGAGTGGCAATCTTGTGAAGCCTATATAACTGTGCCTCCGCATCACTGCCAATACTCGAAGCTCGACCAGCAGTACTGGCAGATCCCGCAAGCACCACCCCGGCATCGAAGACCTTTTCCAATTAGGTCCTTTCGATCCCCTCCCATTCATCCTCCAAATCAAACACTTTGTCCTTGAACTCATCATCCCCTCTTTTGTCGAATTCACATCCCTCATTGCCTCTGCACTCCAATACATCCCTCGCCGAATCCACCTCGCTCTTAACCGATCTAACTCAATTTTGTAAAGCTTTTTGCCCTTAGAACTTTCATCCACCAAGCTTTCCCTACACTCTCCCACATAGTAACGTTCTGGTACCTCTATAATATGTTTCTCTCCCCTAATGTCCCTCTCTGTTGACTCAAACCCTTCGTTGACAAATTCTTGAACATCCAATTTGTCCTGAACCAGTTCAGTTTCTTTTTATCAGATTTTTCAACCAACCGGAATCTTCTCTCGATTTGGAGCATAAGCTCCTCAAGCATAACCCATATTCCGTTCGCATCCCTACGTGATGTCAACGTAGAGGTGCAGTTTTTGTCACCGGCAGAAGCTGCAGAGAGGAGGAAACAGAGAGTCAGAGAAAGAGAAACTGTCAAGAAGAGTTAAAACAAAAGCTCCATGGGAAAGCTTTGTGAGATGGAGAAAAAGGATTGAAGATCAAAGACTGATTTCGACGAGGAAGAGATCAGAAAAGGGTGGAGATATTGCAGAGCAGAGCAAAGTATATTATGCTATGCACGGTTACTATTTATTACTGTTTCTGTTACAGATACTTTTAAGTATAAGGAAGATATATAAATGATACTTTGTCTCTTCAAAATCACCGCTCGAATATTTTAACTTTTTTATTTAATAATTAAAGAAATAATTATTAATAAAATTGTAGATTTTTTTAAATAGTTAAAGATATTTAAAAAAATATTTTTCAAAAGAAATCTCAAATAGAATAAGGGCAGATCCAAGGGTGGCGGCCCCTAGAATTGTCTATTATATATATACATATATATAAATAGAAAACGATGGCAAAAGGATGATGTGTAACTTAAATCCCACAATACCATTATATATTGTAAGTGGGGCTCACTCACTTGAAAGGATAGAATCGGATGTAGTGGAGCATGAATGACAGACACGTGCTAATAGATATGCTTCCCCAAGTTCCCATTTCTTTGGAGTTGAATACCTCGTATGTCAACTTCGGCTTACTTTGCTCTCTTTTCTTCCCATTATAACTCTTTCCCCAATTTTAAGTACACATGATTCATGCCTCAAGTCAGTCTCGAAATTGATTTTTTTCTTAAAAATCAACTCATAATAACTCATTTAGATTTTATTTTAAAATTATAATTATATTAGTATTTATAAAGAGAACTGCAACAAATATAAAAATTATACAAAAGTAAGCCTACAAACAGACGTGACTTAATAAGATCCATTAGATCTACTATACAATAAAAATAACTTACAATTTGACGTACTACATCAAGTCACGTAAATTTATAGATTTACTTTTGTGTAATCTATTTGTGGCTAAAGTATTTCTCTTTTTGAATATGCTTATATCTTTATTATTGAGATTATAATTCTGGACCTATGCTCATATTTTTTATTATTAGGTTTGTAATATTGGTGTTATTATAGGATAAAATCAAGAAAAATTGATATTTTTATTGTTTTTTCCTGAAGATATTGTGATTATTAATAAATATAAATTTTAACTTTTATGTGAGATTATGTTAATCATATCAAATGGATTATGCTAGTTAGTTCAACAGATTTATATGAAACAAGTTTAAATGAGTTATGTCGTGTTGATCCATTTCTAATTATTAAGCAATGCCAAGTCCAAAATTTGGCTAGCATCTAATTTTTAGCTATAGTATCAATTTTTAACTAAATGAGTTCACATTGGACTAGCTATCTTAAAGTTAAAATAATAATATAATATTATATATCTATATATATAATTTTTTTTTTGCAAATACAGTTCATATATTTCCTAGATCTTCATACTTTGTAGAAATAATGTGTCTACTCTATCAATATTCGTAATCAGTAAAATAAATAAAAACTTTTGCCAGTTCATGCCATGCATGTTTTACCATTCAAAGTTCTAAAAGTCAATAAATATTAACAACACAGTCCATATAAATACCAACACAGTCCACAAAAATACCAACACAGTCCATACAAATACCAATACAGTCTACAAAATACCAACACAGTCCATATAAATACCAATACAGTCCACAAAAATACCAGCACAGTCCATACAAAAACCAATACAGTCCACATTCCATATAAATACCAACATAGTCCATATAAATACTACCTTCAGTAGGTTCAAGTATGCAACGGGAATCTCCAACAGATGCAACTTTTATGACCCATCCTTCTATTATTACAAAGGTGACAGTTGTTCCTGATCTCTGTGTTGAGGCAACCATAACAAATGCATCAATAGCATGTATGGAAATGATAGTACAAGAAAAGGAAATAGAGATTATAGGTAGAGACATAAAGCTACATAGCAAATTGTCCAACATACTAACCTTTACAAGAAGCCTACAAAATATGTCCATCAAATAGCTGCAAAACATGGTTTAGTAAGAGCAGCCTACAAAATATGAAGGGGACTGTGAATAATCAAATACTACAATATAACATAGATGAAATGTAGGCACTTGTACTCCAATGGTTCTCAAGCTCATAGATAACTAATATAGTAGTAAAAAGGCACAAATATACCAAAATTGAAATGTAGGCACCTTATTTGGCTTAAAATATTGTGAAGACCAAGTTAATCTTTTGCCAAAAAGGGAAGACCTGTATACAGAAAATCATTCATATCTAGCTAACAACCAACTTGAGATCAACTTTAGAAATAACATTATTTTCCATGTTTCCCAACAAACCATTTTTAATGTACAAGTTTAGGGCCTCTAATATTAAGTTTTTGCCAATTCATCAACCTTAACTCCATTCAAACTGCTAAAAGATCATGAATTGACATCCTATACAATCAACCCATATCTCAAAAGTAGTCGACCATGAATAACAAGAAACTCTAAAGTCAAAGAATGTACTGAACGCAAGCACCAATCAATCAACATATCAAACCAAGAAACTCTTCATTGTTTCGTGGTCTTATAAGCACTATATCACAACTTCCACCCAGGTTCTTTCAATTAGCCAGTTGGCAACAATCTCAGTAACACTATGGGAGGTATGTTACTCTAATACACATTGCAAATTGATCTCAATCATATAAGGTTGGCCTGAGTTTCCAATTTTGTGAAACAGAACAATGTGATGTCCCATGTAAGAACTAAACCAAGTTTTAATAACCCGTCAAGAATACATATATTGCAGCCATGAGCAGTTCATTTTAGCAACCATGAAATGCCCTTGTGAAATACCTGAGTTCGTCGAGGGAATATGGCGTTGTTGATCTCGGCAGTCTAGGGCAAAAATCATGGCTGGAGAGAAGTCTAGGTACTCCGTGTTGCTAATGCCTTCGATTGGTTCCCTGCAAATGGAAAGAAAAGAAAATCTGGAGGGAAGGAATGGAAAAGGTGTGGGTTGGTCTGCAAATGGGTTTTGAGAGCGGAAAGAAAAAAAAATTTGCTGAGGGAGTCGAAAATGGGAGGGGGAAAGGAGAGGGTGCGATTCGGCGATGGTGTAGAGAGAAGATGAAAATGGAAGGAAGAAACGAGAGGGTGCAATTTGGCGTGAGAGAAAAGGAAGAGAAAAAGAAAGAAATGGAAGACGACGGCAACATGGACAATCGATAGAGAGAAGGGTCCGTGCGGGTTCAAGAAGACGAAGCCGAAGGATCAATGT
>NC_049913.1:23822939-23962859 GCF_001411555.2 Juglans regia | reverse complement strand
AATATTTTTTGTATGAATGGCTTCCTTGGCGAAGATCCACACACTAGACTACTAACGGAAATGTCGAATCATGGTCACAGATTGTTGTATGTGCAAAAAGAGTAGAGAGTCCGTCGACTATCTACTACTTCATTGTGATATTGCCATGACATTGCAGAATAAAATCTTTGCTCGGATGAGATTAGCTTGCCTGATGCTGAGAAGGGTAATCGACCTCCTAGCTTCTTGGAGAGGCAATTGGGGCAACTCTCAGATTGCAACAATATGGAAGATGGCTCCAATATGTTTATGTTGATGTTTTTGAAGGGTGAAGAATGAAAGAAGCTTTGAAGATTGAGAGCAGTCAATGGATGAGCTTAGAAATTTCTTTTTCAATACTTTACTCCATTAGTTGATTGCAATCGGTTTTCATGGCATGACTTTGAATTCCTTGTATCTTTAAACTAGCACGCTTAGGTGTTGCTCTTGTATATGTCCCGTATACTTGGGCTCTTGCCTATTCGTATAATCAATAAAATTTTGTTTACCGATAAAAAAAATATCTCAAATTCTAATTATAACTCAAATTGAATTAAAAATCTATCTAAAATACAGAATAAAAGTGATTCAGCCATGTTCGTTTGACCAAGACTCGAGTGAGGTCTCAAGCGAGTTCTCCGCCGGATTCCAGCTCAATTGAACTTTGAGCAAGAGTTGAGCGACCTCTCGGGTTGAGCCATTCTTGTGCAGTTTTCTTCTCCTTCCAAGCCATTTTATCCTCTATGCCCTTGATAGCCATGCAACCTGTATCACCTATGTTTCTATATCATTCGTTTTCAGATTACTCTTACAAACCCATGGGCCATGAGGCATTGGTGGTTTGTCGAAGATTTTGGCTAGAGTTGTCTGTTAAATATTTGTGCTTTAGAGTTTGCACCCATGGGTAGTAGAGTGTTCAAGTGACCACCTAAGTTTAGCAGTGTGGGCTCTATTAATGTCATACATTCTTCTCAGTCCTAGGCTCTTGCTCTCCCTAGATAGACATAGTATCCCATGATTTGGAGGTAAATACCCCTTTTCGTAGAGCCCCCACCAAAAGTTTTGAACATTTTATCAAGGAAGTTGCATACTATTATGGAAGCAGGAAGGTGGTCATAATATAGGTTGGGAGTTGCTAAAGCAACTAAGGGATATGACTTGCCTTCCATCCTGCTATCTTGCTTTGGGATTTGTCTACAATCTCAGCCCAAGTTTTGTTTTTTGACCTGCCTATGAAGATTGTCTGAATGGCCTGCAGGGACAAAGTTTTGATGAAATACTAGATTTGATAGGATTAATATTTTTTGCTTTGACAATTGATTGGAAAGTGTTCAAGATAGTTCCAGCCTCTTGTTTTGTTGGATGACCGAATACGATCTCATCAGATTGAGGTTGCTACTCAATGTGATATGGCTGAAGCAGATTTGCTTACTTCAATGCTGTGCAAACACAGTTGATCCATTCCTCGAGTAGTAAACTTGAAAACTTGCAAGAACTTCTGATCCAATGATTTAAAGAAAAGGTGAGAGAGGATCACCTGTCTTAATCCTCTAGAAGACTTGATGAGACCGAACAGGCTTCCATTTAGCATGATGGCATACATGGGCATGGAAATGCACTGGTGGATCCAGTTGATACATGTGTCTTTGAAGCCAAAGTTTTTGAGAACTTTCAAGATAAAGCTCCATTTCATCTTGTCGTAGGCTTTTTCCATATCCACCTTGACTGCCATTAGGCCCCCTGTCCCTTTTTTGTGTTTCATTATGTGGAATATTTCATGGGCCAAGATGGAATTGTCTTGGATGAATGCAAATTGTGTTGGAGAGAGAATCTTATGGAGGACTGTTTTGGCTAGGATATTACATATTACCTTATAAATGGCATTGCACAGTTAGGTTGGTAGTGGCTTGCTGTGGTGGAATTTTTGGTTCAATGAATTATGTGTATGGTTGAGCTCGTTTAACAGGCAACCGCTTCTGAAAAAATTCTTGATTGTTGCTGTGATGTCATTTTTGACAATTTGCCGGTAGGGCTTGTAAAACAAAGCCGCAGTGCCATCTAAGTCTGCTGCCTTTGTTGCTCCCATTTGGAAAGATAACTTTTCTATTCTCCTCGTTGTTAGGAATTGAGTAGGGCATTCCATTGTCCATAGTCTTCCTGAGTGATTTCCTCCCTTAAAATCTCATCAAGGTTATTTGGAGTTGGTGGGTTTGTTGGTTGTCTGAGATCTATGCCAGGTTTGAGAAAAATCACTTGCGTTCACTCTCCATCGGATGATAGTGGATAAATGAAAGAGTTTAAATTGAGATCTCGACTCATCAACCAAGTTACGCTTGAATTTTGTTTCCATTGAGCTCATCTCGCTTCAATTGTTCTTGTAATTCTGACTGGAGTTGGAGTTCCTTGGACTTGTTTTCAGTCGTTGGGTCTTTATCCTGGATCTGGTTTGTGTTTGACCAAAATATTCATTGTTCCACAACCTGAGTGCCCTTTCGAACGTACGAATTGTAAATTTTACCATAGATGTTGAAGGTCCCTCTGTATCTCAATCCTATGAACTGTATCTCAAGTCTGAGAATAGATCTTTGGTCTTCCGTTGTCACTTAATGATGATCTAGTTTTTGCAGAAGTTTCTTTGCTATCATTTTTTCACTTATTTCATTTTTCAACTCTACAATCAGAGAACTGGAGTATCCTTTTCGAGGGAAGTAAAGCAAGTTGAGAAATGTTTGTGAAGAGGACAACAGATATGGGCAGAAATGATTTATTGAGGGTGTCACTTTGGAAGCCTTTTATAGACTTGTGCAGTTTGTGAGTAAGACATGATCTCTGTATAGGATATAGCAGTGCAATGCCAACACATGGTACACTGTATTTTATGTCTCTGTTGTCTATCCTCTGCAAATACTGAACGATTTTGCTAGAACATTTATTAGAGCATACTTAGAAATGTATTTATGAAAGATCTCTTGGTTCTTTTCTCTCTTTTGGGAACATCCCATTACACAATAAACTTGGTGTTAAAGGAAACGAAGAAGAATCATAAAAAAGGTTGTATTAATTGCGCCTACCATGGACTAGGCTAACTAGGGGTGGAGGTTGCAAGTGAGTAGATATTTTAATCCTCTCTTTGCATATGTTTTTTAGGCCTATTCCACTTCAGTAATCCAAAAAACAGTCCATGAAGGTCCATAGAGAGGAAACTGGGTCGAGAACTCTCATGCATTTTTCAGAGTTTCACCTTGTCTTTGATAATTCCCTATTTATATCATGTGTGGATCATACAAGCTGAGACCTGAAGAATTTGAATCAAAGCAGTCATCTGAATTCTCTGTATCTCTGGTTCATGTGTTAGATTCTGTTCGGACAATCTTGTTTCTGTGTCCTTATCAATATTTGTACCCCATAACTAAGTTTAACTGATAGAGAGAGATAGGGAGGAGAAAACTGGAGATTTCTTTATTAACTTTGATAAATTCATTTGTATTCTATTCTTTCTGCTGTTATGGCACTTTCATATCTTGCGTTTCCTTAATCTTGTTAACTGTTTATCTCAGAGAAAAATGTGTTTCCTCCTGTTTAAGTTCTTTCGTGTGCAGCCACTGGCAGGCCAACACTCAATCTGGAGAGACGTTTAGATCATGATGGACATCCTCTTGCCATTACCACCGCTGATGCAGTTGCAGCAGCAGCAACTGCTCCATGGAATTGGAGAGAGACCCCTGGAAATGGTAACTTTGCTGTTAAATGCGACTTTTTTTTTCATCACTTTCTTTTACTCAAAAAAAAAAAAAAAAAATTGTAATCGCTTTTTGTCTATCGATGAGTGCCCTCCACCTGACATGCTCAAGTGAGTGTGATCAAGGCCCAGTACTATGAATCATGGGATCTTCACTCGTTTTTTCAAGTGGACAATACAAAACTAATGACATCTCTATGTTAATGCTGTTATTCTCTGTTCCCTTTTTTGGCAGGTGGGGAGAGTCAGTCATATTGTGGAAGGGTCATATCAGTCAAGTGGGGGGATTACACTAGAAGAATTGGTATTGATGGCACTGCAGAAGCCATCAAGGAGGCAATTAAATGTGCTTTTGGGTTAAGAACTAAACGCTCCTTTTGGTTGGAGGATGAGGACCAGATAGTCCGAAGCCTTGACCGGGATATGCCTTTGGGGAATTATATGCTTCATCTTGATGAAGGTACAGTGATCTGTGCATGATGAAAAAAATATGTTGAAAGGTGGTAGTTTTTTCTTACTGGAATTAATTATCATAACCTGTCTTTGTCCCACCCTTCAAAGATCTCTATATTGCTAATATGAAATCTTTTTGTTCTAACCAAGTACGTACACTACAGCCATATGCCTGGCATAATGAAGTACTTATAAGAGGTATAGATTGTAACTTGGTTGATGAGTTGATGTAATTTTTTTGTCCCCTTTTTGTACAAGTTTTTGCTAAGCATTTTTCTTTTTCTCTTTTTTCCCCTTTCTTTTTGGTTGGGGCTAAGCAGAAAGGTTGAACTCCTAATTGCAGGATTGGCAATAAAAGTGTGCCTTTATGACGACACTGAAGAGAAGATTTTTTACACTGAAGATGATTACCGTAGTTTTCTGTCCAACCGGGGCTGGTCATGTCTGAGGGAGTTTGATGGGTATAGAAACATCGATAATATGGACGATCTTCGGCCTGGTGCAATATACCGTGGCATGAGTTGAAGACAGGTACGTCATCATCATCGTCATGGGGATTTCGTTACTCTGTTTCAATCTTGATGTAGGTTCGTCACTGGTTCGAAACAGTCTTGCTCAGTTGTGTATAAATGTTATTCCCCCCACTTTTATTTGCTTCAATGCAGTGGAGGGAATTTGTTGTGCTGTTTCTTGATACAAGCGCTGTACTAATCAAGAACAATGTTGCTCAATATGCATATGTTCATAGGACATGGAAAAGCCCATTACAAATCTGTAAATATTTTACTATTCAACACTTAAGTCTGAGTATTCTAAGAGCTAAGGCAGTTCTAGGGTTTCCCAAACCATCTTCTTCTATACCTTGAAATATAGTAATAAACGTACTTGTCTAGCAAAAATAGAACATGTTTCAAGCATGGACAATTTCTGAAAGCATGAAGGACTTGGATCAATTTATTCTTTTGATAAACTTTTCAAACCTTATAATGAAATGAGAAAGTGATATTTCAAATTCCAGGGAATGTACTAGGTCATCTACTTGTCCTAAAGCCAAACTCCGTGGGTCATCAAGTAACACTGAAAGAGATTGATTTTTTGGAGCCTCCTTTCTAGATACAAAGTTCATGACTTCTCTCTCGAATGCTTACATGAAGGGAACAACCTGGGAAAACTAATAGATATAGATCTGGAGTGCCTTATTGATGTATGATATGGTGATTTCCTGAGACTTAGAGCTGCCATTGATGTGGTGAATTCTTAGTCCATGTTTGGGAAGTGAGAATCTCATCTCAAATATTTTCATATTTTCCTTGTCAAACATCACTCAATCCACAAAACACTTTTTAATTTCAAATTTTCAGTTTTTTCATCTAATCATTACCTATCACACAACTTTTCCAAATTTTTGAATAATAATAAAAAAAAAAAAAATACAATTTTTTAAAATTTCAAAATAAAAATTATATTCAAAAAAGTTTTTAATTTATAATTTTTTTATATTTAACATTTTCTCTTTCTTTTTTCAAAAGCTAATAAAATATCTTAATTCAAACCATTTCACTATTATTTACAGAATTATCATATTATCTCTCATTACTTACCCAAACATGCCCATAATCTCCTAAGTTTAGTTTGGTTCTGGTTTCCTCTCGAAGAAGGCTACTCTCAGGGCTCAACCGAAGCACGGACGTCTATGTGAGTTCTACTCTTTTTCAGTGGCTGAATCGAACATAAACAATAAAGGAGATTTCAAGCTCTAAAAACATGTGAAGCTCAGTCTAATAATGTGTTTGATGCATTTTTCTGTCGAGGTTGGAAGCTAACAGGCCCACTGAAGGGTTGGACGGTGGTCCAATAATGGTTGGAGCACTAAGATCTAAACAGTAAATAAAAAAAGATTAACATTAAGATTTACGTGATTTGACATTATGTGTACGGGTCTTTTACTGTACAGGTGCACACTTTTACCTAACATCAATAATGAAAAATGGGAAGATTAGGAAAATGTCTATATTTTCCTAATTTCACTTGTATTTATGCACACTCTCGGTGCACACTTGTCTCGTAAACTAATTTCATGATCTACTTACACAATGTGTTTCATGTATCAACTTTGAAGAAGAGTTTCGGAGAAAAACAACCAGTAATTATGAAGTCCAATGAGATTTAGCTTCAACACAACTTGTCTTCCGATTCCTTAACAGGAGTTAAGGAATCGGAATATACCCCTAGTGAAAGTGCTCTGGAACAACCCGGAATTCGAAGAAACAACTTGAGAATGAGAGGATACAATGAAAAGTGAATATCCCCATTTGTTTGTAGCTTAAGAACCTTTAATTATGTGATATGTGTATTGGATGTATGCATATGCCGCGATTGTGTTATTCTATAAGAAATTGTCTGTTTCGTGCTTGCATGTTAAGTATGCACCTATTGTGGACCTATGACCCTTGAAACGGGGAATGACACGAACTAGAAGGACCAACCTCTTGTGTAAAAAAAAGTAGATCTCACTGATAAAATATAGTGTTTTTTTTACATTTTTTTAGGTGGGGTCGATTTTTTTAGAGGAGATGATGATGATGTTGTATGTCTTATCTATTTGAGACTTGTACAATCAAATCTATTTAAAAAAATATATTAATTTTTTTTCTTTGAATTCTCCAAATATTTTCGATAAAAAATTATTTTGAATGCATTTTCTATGATGAAATAAGTTACACTTTCAACAACAAATTAAACAACAAATTAATGATTAAGGAAGTATTTTTTTAATGATGTGAATTTTTTATTTTTTTTAAAAATGTTTATGATGATGATTAAAAAAATACATAAAAAAAATAAAAAAATAAAAAAATAAAATGCACCATTCGGGACATCTTTCGAGGCAAGTTTACGATGACTGTAGCACCACTCTTTTGGGATCGATTGAGGAAAATAAAGAGGGATGGATATATTACTAGATATAAAGAAACTATTTACAAGAGAAACAATCTTCATATCTGGCAATTACTTGCCTTGACAAACGTGGAATATTCTAAAAAATAAAAATTACTTATCTACTAAAAGTCTAAAAGTTCTAAAGTATTACTACCATATATATATATAGATTTACTACCATATATATATATAAGTATTAATTAGTATTACTACCATATATTAAAGATATTATTTTATTTTGCACTTAATTTAGATTCAACAAGAAGACATTCTATAAGATTTGATGATACAAGAGAAACAAGATGAAAATGATTTAAAGAGAAACAATGCACTATTCTGAGATGGCAATCTTCTTAGATGGCAAATTCTGAAAAAGGAAAAATTACCTTGGATATCATATCTCTCATTAATGATATTATGATGGAAAACGAATCAGCCAGAGAAAGCAAGCAAGCAAGACAATGCGCGCATTGCATTTCTTCTACAGCCCACACACACACAAAATAAATGGACATTTTATTCAAAATGTGAATAAAAGATTCACAATATCCACTCAAGTCAACAAGGGGGAGGAAAAAGCACAAACAAACAAATTGGCAACAAAGCAAGTGTTGAATGAATGAATCTCTACTGCTCGTCCCATTCGTCGTTCTTGTACGAAACAAGCGTGTCAACCTTGTGAATCTGCACAACCCACCAAAAAATGACTTTTCCAACCAGAAATTCTCGTCTCAATCAGATAAAATAATATATACAAGTTCATGGTGTGTGTCTCTCTCACCTTGGTATCAAATGAATGCAATTTGACCATTTGTGGATTTGCTATGAGTTTGGGGTCGCTCTCAATCCAAGTGAATGGGACTGCAACGTCTTTATCAGTGTATGCCAACACATCAAACACACCTATAAAACAAAGGAATTTGATTTGAATAATCACAAAGAATAATCGAAATTAGAGTGGAAGAAAGTCCCAAGTCTTTTGTACATGGTTCGTCGAGGCATGGCAAGTAGGTAATGCTTGAAGCAATCTGCCGCATGATAGCTTGAATCTCTCTCATGATTTCCTTGTCACTCTTCTCCCTTGAGACACTGAAACATATCAAAGAATACAAAACAATGAGAATGATCGGTGATTTCTTAGCACAATGAAGAAAAAAGTTAAATTACTTACCCCTTCTCAACAACCTCGCTATCCGTCTCGATGCTAAAGTTCCACCTTTCTAGGACCTCATTGGTAGCCTTGCTCATTATTACAAGAACAATCCTCTGTAACTTTCCAGCTTCCAGCCATTCTTTTTACAAGAAATCCAAACAGTTCGGTCATTGAATTTGGACTGATGGAAACATAAAACTGATGCATGGATGCTCACAAATTGGAAGAGAATCAAACCCAACAACAATAATATTGATGATGATGATAATAAATCTTATTTCTCATTTTTTTGATATTCAGAAAGTGGGAAACAGAATGTTCGTGTTACCGAGGTTAAAAATTTAATCAAATTAGTATCCAACAGTCATAAGCTTTTGGATTAGAAAAAATCTATTCATTATCCATTTTCTTATCATCCTCTCATCATTTCATAATGTGATATTAGATGATAGGTTCACATATAAAATATAATAAATAGTCTCAAATCATCTAATACCACATCATGGATGATAAGAGAAACGATGAGAAAATGGACAATGAGCAGAATTACTCGTTGGACTAATAGTTGGATCTTTAACAGTATGTTAAGCCAAATCGTTCGGGGTTCAAATGAAAGAAACTGTCATGTCTTTTTTCAGTTACTAGAATAACATACAATCAGCCCAAAAAAAAAAAAAAAAAGCGCCTGAAGTTTTGTAGTTGGATATTTTCCCCTTTCCCAACAGTTGATTTGTATTCAAACTGAACACTGCCGGAAAGGAAGAACATACCGGAAAGCTGAGCGGTTAAGTTGGCAACGAAGGATTTGACACCCTCATCCTGAGTAAGCAGCATTGGAAGCCCATATTTTTTTACCTTGACAAAACTTTCTTCCGGATAAACTCCCCGATTATAGAGAATACTGCACAATTTTCAAGACTTAACATATATACGTCTTCAATATTAAACTGAAAAAGGCAACGTTAAAGAAAGGAAGAAGAAATTTAATACCCAATGTTGTTACCTGTTTGCAGCATACCCTGAAAGAGTAATTGCCAAAAAACACAAAAATCAGCCAACATTTATAGGAAACCTCAATACAAATAGAAAAATCGGAAAGTAAGTTAAAAAGAAAAAAAAAAGGGGATCTAAAAGATGTATAAGATACGATGAAATATACCAAAGAACTCGCTGGCAATTGCCGCTGAACCTCGAAGGGTGATGATATCTTTAGCGACTGTTCTTGAAGCCATAAAGAACCTTTCTGTGAATAGATGTTTTGGGCTAGGAGAAAACCAACTAATCGAGATTTGTACAAGAAAAGATCGGTAGCAGAAGAGGCAATTGTTCAAGATCAGTAAAAGAAGAGCGAAGCGCACAGACTAAGGTTTCTCTTTTTCTTTTTTTCAAATTGATCGGTACAAAAAAATTGGATAATTTTTGTAAGGGTTTCTTTTTGTTCAATCTTGCAAAAAAAAAAAAAAAAATGGTGAGAGCTCTATTAGTTTAAAGATCAAAGGGAGGAAGGGTTTTGTTCATTCAAAGAAGATGCTAAACACGAAGATCGCGAAAGACTAAAGGCTGTGCAGAAATAGATTATAGTCTATGAAGAAATGGTAGCAAAAGCTGGCAACGGCCACTTCCTTTTAGCCTCTGGTTCATTATCGAGGCCAACGGTAACATTTTGAATTTGCGCCTTTAACGGTAGCAAAGCGGAGCGGACTTTCCATTGCATTTGCTGTGTGCATAGCATCACGGTACGTGCGTGTGCACACGATCTTGCCCTTGTCAACATTTTTTTTATTATAAAATTGTGAAATATTTTATTTAAGTTCTAATCTTACAAAATGGATGGGTTACGTTACTCATCATCCCACACTATATATTATATATATTTTAAAATTTTTTATATTTATTTTTTATTTTAATTTATTTTTATTAAATTAGTTAAGTTATTCTACTCATCATTCATACACTACATGTTATAAGAAAAAAATTAAAAGATATGTGGTGCATGGTGTGTAGGATACTAAATATAATAATACTTTTTATTATAAGATTGATATAATGTACTACATTAAATTACGTTAGCGTGTAAATATTTTATATAAGATTTGTGTATGAATTTAATGCTTCTTTTTTGCATCCCAAACTATGATTATTTTTTATTTGTTTATCTATCCAATTGACTGAATAAATAGAATCTTTGTTTCTTTAGAGAAATAGAAATGAAATAAAGTTTACATGAATCTTACAAAATAAAATTTAGATGATAACATTTATTTATTTATTAAAGAGTTGGGGCCACATGTCTAAGAGTGACCACTCCTCAATTTTATTCATAAACCCTCACTTATAGTGGATGAATACTGTGATTATAACAATACACTTGGAAGATTACAAGATATGAATAAAAGAACACCCAAAACCCAAGTGTCAAAAACAACCTTATACTCTATAACCAAAATCCAACAAGAACATGAAAAAATATTATAAGAAAAACAACAACAAACAAAATTAAGCAAATCTAACATGAGGAAGACCCATTTTGTTCGTCTTCAACATTTCTTTTAGTAAATGTGGAAGTAAAGAGAAATCCTCCCATATAAATCCACATGAGCATTGCCTTGTCTATACACATGAGAAATATAATAGTTCAATATTCCAAGAATCTCACGAATTTCTTCCCAGAAATATTCAAAAAACCATAGACTACAATGAGATTTTAGCACCCACTGGAAAACAATTATAGAATCAAGCTCAATATCAACATTAATTAGATTTAGGCTTTTCACAGTCCGTAATCCAAAAGGAGCCCCATCCCTTCGGCATAGTTACTTGATCCGATGCCAATATGTTCTGCAAAACATCTAATCAACTTCCCACTATGATCTCTTATTACCCTTCTAGCACCCAAACGGCCCAGATTGCCTAATGAACTGCCATCCACATTTAGCTTCACACGATCTTGAATAGGTTGAAGCCACTTGACAATGTGCATAGATTTTGTTTTCGGTGGTTTAATAGGAATATTGAGGCTTTGTAAAATAACCTCATCATCATGAGATATTGTGGACGTACCTGCTTTCAATTTTTCAACCACTCGTCCGATCTAATATAAAATCTCCTGCCAAACTGCACTAATTGAGTTGTAGAGACCTTCCATACGACATTTACATCTTCTAATCCAGAGTCGCCAGGTGATAATCATAGGAATAAATCCCAAAAGTTGGCCAAATTGAGAACGCTTAGAAGCTTACCGAACCACATGGAAATAGTGTTATGCCAATCTTGCCTAGGAACATAATTCAAACAAACAAGCACAACGGCTTTCTTCCATATCTCTTGAACAAAATCCCCGCCTGCCAAAGCATGGTTTTGATCTTCATAGCCGCCATTAACACAACAATCACACTTGGAGGCAATGTAAATGCCCACCTTTCTCAATGAATCATCAAGACTTAATGGAAAATTGAAAGCCTTCCAAACAATAATAGAAATATTATGAGGCAAAATAGAAATCCAAACCCAGGATGACCACTGTACCTTGGGAGATCGAACTCTCAGAATGTCCCATGCATTATGAGTAGAAAATTTACCATCAGAATTACCTGTCCACACTAAAATGTCTTCCCCTACTTTAGCATTACAAAGCGTACGGAGAATAACAACCGAATGTCTCTCCCCAATTAATCTTTGAATCAAAGAGACATCCCACCCAGACTCCACTCTACAGTCCTTCACTCTAAGCTTTGGACAATCAGAAATGAAAACTATTCACAAAGTGGGCCCTCCTCAAGCCAATTGTCCCTCCAAAAGGAAATATTGCCATCCTTTAGTTTCCATTTGGAGTTTTTTAGAACCTCTGACATGCAAGACATAATACTTTTCCAAAATCTACTTCATTTTGCTTGGTGGACAAGAGAAATATGATTATCTATTATGTATTTGCCCCGAAAGAAATTCGACCATAAGGAGTCCTCCTTAATGACTTTCCAAGCAAACTTCATATGAAGAGATTTTTGAACCTCTTTGAGGTCCTTTATACCTAACTCTCCCTCTTGACAAGGCTTGCTAATATTCTGCCAAGAACACCAATGTTTCTTTGGTTTGCCCTCCCTAGCACCCCAAAAGAAATTTGACATACATTTTTTAATCATGGTTAGGACTGATGAAGGAGCATGAATAATAGAGAGAGTGTGAATGGGAATACTTGCAACAATATGCTTAATAAGTAAGATCCCCATTAGACAAAAACTTATTTTGCCAACCCCCTACTCGGCGTCGAATCCTGCTCACCAGATCATCAAGATGAATAGCCTTAAGTCTTCTAGATATAATAGGAATGCCAAGATACTCGAACGATAAAGTACCCTTAACAAAACCAGTAATACTAAGAGTAGATCTTCTCCTATGCAAAGATATCCTCTTGGAAAAAATAAAAGAAGATTTAGCTTTACTCACTATTTGGCCCGACCAATCTTCATAGAGCTCTAAAATCTTAGAGATGGACTTCATAGATGCTTTATTCCCATTTGCAAAAATCACAATGTCATCGGCATAAAGGAGATGAGAGACAATAGGCGTACCTCGAAGGTGATAGAAAGGCAATATCTTGCCATCCAAAAAGGCTTTTTTAATCATGCGATAAAGAATCTCCTCCACCATAATAAAGAGATATGGCGAGATCGGATCGCCTTGGCGTAAACCTCGCCCAGCTGGAAAAAAACCTTTTGAAACTCCATTCATCACTACAGAGAACCACAGAGAACGAATACATTGATTTATAAGACCACAGGCCATTTCCGAGAAACTCAAGTATTTAAGAAGATGTAAAAGAAAATCCCAGTTGATACTATCATAAGCCTTGGTAATATCAATTTTCAAAACCACATTGCCCCCCGATGAGGCTTATTAATATTGTGAATCATTTTATGAGTCAAACTTATGTTATAAAAAATACTTCTTTCAGGAATAAATGCACCTTGCTCTAGAGAGATAAACTTGGAGAGAAAAGGCGAAAGACGTCTAACTAGAAGTTTGGAACAAACCTTATATATCACGGTGCACAAACTAATAGGTTTGAACTTATCAAAACCCGTTGGATGATCTATCTTTGGAATAAGGACCAAAGACGTAGTCAAATAGTATCTTGGGAGAGAGGTACCTTTAAAGAAATCTTGAATCACATCAACAACATCTTTACCAACAATATCCTAATAAGAACGGAAAAAACCCAAGCCAAATCCATCAGGACCTAAACTACTATCAACCGGGATAGAGAAAATAGTCTCTTTTATTTCTTGGATCGAAGGGAGCTTACAAAAATCAATATTATCAGGTTCAGAGAACATCAGGCTTACCAAATGAGACAAATTCGGGAGCTGACCACCTTGTTTAAAAGCAAGAAAATCAGCAAAATAATTCACAGCCTCATTGTGAATGTCTTATGGATAAATAAGCCAACGACCATCTCGGAGAGACATCTCATGTACCATAGTGTTATTCTGACTCTTCAAGGCTCGGAAGAACTGAATATTAGGATCACCATTCGACAACTAGTTTTGTTTGCATTGTTGAGCTAATCGAGTGGATTCCCTTTGTTGCCATAAATTTAACTCCAAGCAAGAAATCAATAAATCACTTTCATCACCTTTGGAGTACCCATGCTGTAAGGCTTCCTCTAGATTTTCAATAAGAGCCTCTAGTAAATTGATGTTAAGGTCCGTTCACCCAAAAGATGTTTTATTCCATGCACTCAAACAACCCTTAGTCTTTTTAAGCTTCCGAACTAGTCTAAACAACCCCTTATCATTAATATCATCATCTTCCCAAGCTTTTTTGACACAATCAAAAACTTTTTCATGTGAAATCCACATTTTTTGAAATTTAAAAGAGGGGAACCCATATCGAGCCATCACCTTTTCCATCCAGATTATAATTGGAGCATGATCAGAGTTGGTCTGAGGTAAATATTGCATGTGCACACAAGGAAAATTCACAATAGCTGCCGAGTTCAGTAATGATCTGTCTAATCGCGCCCAGTTATGTGAAAAGCCAGAATGACCATTACACCATGAAAGAGAATTGCCAGAGGACCCCATTTTTTATAATCCCACCGAGTCAATGAAAGAATTGAACTCTTCCATAGCTAAAGGCGATCTATGTCGACCTCCTCAACTTTCAGAATCCACTTGAATAATGTTAAAATCCCCATAAATGAGCCAAGAAGACCCACTCGGAATATTAGTTGCTAAAGTAGCCCAAAGTTCTCTACGGTCTATATGCGTACATCGAGCATATACAAACGAAATGCAAATCAATTTCCCAGCTTTTGACTATTCCACTGAAATGAGTTGAGAGCCCTGATGAAGAACTTTGAAATTTGAGGCCTCCTTCCATAGAACCCATAATTTTCCATTCTTAGTTTCATTAGAAATACCATTCAACAAACAGAGAGACCGCTGAAGACTCCACATTCTACTATCAGACAAGAAGGGCTCAATAATAACAATAATACCAAGTTTAAATTTACGAACCAACTTACAAGCCTCATCTTAGAAGTGCCAAGACCTCTTAAATTCCAATACAAAATGGAGCTTAAATTTGGGAGGCTTGCTTCGGGACTTGGTAGAACTCCTTAATTGTGTAACTTTCCCACCCTTGATTTGCTTCTCAGTATCAGAGGCATAATTTTTTCCTTTTGCTATATGTTTTATTTTATCATCCAGATCATTTTCAGAGCCATCACATATATGGACATCATTCTCTAGCCCATCTCCAGAACAAGACCCCTCTTCAATGATGTCTTCAACTAGTTGCACAAAGTCACCCTCAGCCTCAGGTAGAATTTCCACAACCCCCCTTGCCTTATTACTTTCAAATGAAGAAATCTCCATAAAAAAACAGGGATCAAGGTCAAAACATGATCAACAGAGATAGCAACATCTACCTCATCAACATTCTTAGAGCACTCCCAATGGCTCTTGTAAAATAGAGTTTTCTTCAAAATATAAATAAATGTTATTAAAAGAGGACTCCATCAGATTTTGTATTTTACAAATATTTTACATTTTGATACAGTGATGCCTCTACATCTACAGAATCCTGTTCATGCATGTAAACTTTTTTAATTAATTTCTCTTCCCTCCTCGTCCTTGTTTCCACATTCCTCTATATTTCTTTTATTCTCTTTTCAGACCCTCTCTCTCTTTCGCACGCTTTCTCCATTGCTTGGCGCCAAAGACAGAAGCAGAGCCTTCTTCCTCGACTACGCTCGCTGCTTCCATCACTGATCATCCAGCTTGCTTTCATTGTTGAGGTAAATATTGGAATCTCTCTCTGTCTCTCACTCTCTCCAAAATGCATGAAAGCTTGAAGTTTTTCCTCTTAGAATATGGTTGTAGCAGTTTGCGTGGGTATTATACCGATTCACAGAACATATGGGTGAAATCTGTTTGCTTTCTTGGAATCTCTCTCTCTCATCTCCAAAATGCAAGAAAGCAGAAATTTTTTCAGAGCAGTTTGTTCTCTCAATGATTTGGTTTCATTGCCTTTTCTCAAGGTATGACTCTTGCTATACGAGTTTGAGTACCACACAAAAACTTCTTTAGATGAAAAAAAAATTGTTTCTTTCCCTTGCTATTAATATCATTGATTGTATCCTCAACATTTGGTTGACTTTCTACAATCTCATAGCCCACTACCACCTCAAGAAATGAAAAAGAACAACTAGCTCTGCTTTTATGTATAAAAAAAAGATTTCATCTTGATCCCTAATGTTCTAAACAACTACTGACTTACACGATTGAAATAGAAAAAATCTAATGATCTAAAATGATACAAAATATTAAATTAAAAGTAAATATGTTATGTGGTTTTGAAAATTTTGTTTTACATGGAGAAAGGGGGCACCATTCTCCATGTAAATATGAACGATGTAGAATATATGACAAAGGGGGCACCATTCCTATACAATATGATCATGACTGAGTCAATCAATTCTCTATATCGGTCATACGTGCTTCAGAAAACAACGAAAAGAGTGTTCTAAAAAATTCTAAGACTTAGCTTTTCTTCTCTCTAATTATTTACAATGACCTGGTATTTACAGCTTGATCATGTAATAAACCTCTGATCGTTCTAACTCTCATTAAGAAATATTTGGAAAATAATTTCTAAATTATTTTAAAGGAAATTAAAAGGAGAATTTAATAAAGTTCTAGAGTACTTTTGTATTGTTGTTCATGAGATAGATCGAGAAGTAGTACAAGAAACAGGAATTTGCAGAGCTTAACTCGATCTTTATAATGTTTTAATTCCATCATGTGCATTACACTATCTGCAGTATTTGGTACAAATAGAATAGTTTACTCTTCCCCTCCTATCTTTTGTGCTATTTTATAGATAGAAAATGTCTTCTGGTCATTGATGGTCAGAGTATACCCCATTGCCATTTCCCTAATGTTCTAAACAACTACTGACTTGCACAATTGGAATAAACAAAATCAAATGATCTAAAAAGATACAAAATATTAAATCAAAAGTAAATATGTCAATTGATGTGGTTTTGAAAAGGTTGTTTTATGATATATCTATGATATATTAAGTGTCATGTATGAATGTTGTGGAATGTGCATTTCTGATTTTTTCTGCACTCACTCTAGAATTTCTGTGATCATGTTTGTGTGGCCCTCAAGAAGTGGCCAACTCTATACAAAATTTCTACAGATTCTCCCAACCCCATCTATATCATGTATATATATACATACATATATATATACATACATACATATATATATATATAGATAGATAGATAGAGGAAATCAAAGATAGATCAAGTTGAATATTTCGTTTGGGTTTGATGAGGACCATAAATTGCAGCCCCCTTTTGGGTTTGTTGAGGACCATAAATTGCTGCTATTTATGGATTATTTTTTGAAAATTTTTTCTACTGTTTAGCATGTTCATCTACTCCGTTCTTTGTTAGTTTAGCCTACTATATGTTTTAGTTTAGTATGTTCATCTATTCAGAAATTTGTTTGAGTTTTTATCAAAACAAGTGGTACTTATCAAAATTTAGAATTTTACAAAGATGAATATTGAGTTTGATTGAGTTCCATGATCCCATTTTTTTTCTTTTTCTTTTTTCCTTTGAAGGATGGATTCACAACTCCATGGAGTTCATTCCTTCACTACCCTCTTACAAGAGGGGGAAGAAAGCTACAATGACTACCTCCTCACATCTTTGAATGACTTAGAATCTCAAGTTACTCCACCCAACCCAAAACAAGGGATTGCTAGAAAAACTAAATCTAGACAAGGAAACTTTAGTCCAAAAGAGGACAACTTACTAGTGTCAGCTTGGCTTAATACTAGTTTGGACCCAATCAATGGGGTTGATCAATCTAAACATTCATTTTGGGCTAGAGTTCATGAATATTATGAGAAAAACAAAAAACCCACATCTTGTGAAGGTAGTTCCAGCCCTCTCACAAATAGATGGTCTACCATCCAACATGCTACAAATAAGTTTTGTGGGGCCTTAGCTCAAATTGAAGGAAGGTCTCCAAGTGGGGTTACTGAGCAAGATAAGGTGCACAAACAATATCATTTTATTTCATTGTTTATAGAACATTGTATTAGATATATTTCACATCTTATTTACTGATTTTTCAGATTGAGCAAGCAAAGGAGCTCTATCGAAGTAACCAGTCCGCAACATTCAACTTCCTTCATTGTTAGACTATTCTAAGGCACCATCCAAAATGGAAACAAGCTGTGGCTGAGGGTAGCAGTGTGAAAACTAAGAGAAGATCAGTAATCCCAAATGGTCATGTGCCTGAGTTTACATTCCTAGATGAAGACACTATATCTCCATCTATAGATGTAAATCTAGAGAGACCCATTGGAAAGAAGGCTGAAAAGAAGCGAAAGAGGCAAGATAATACCTCTTCCAATCTTGCTGATTTGGTAACTAAAATGAGAGAGGATAAGAAGAGAGCAAATGCTGAGAAGGGAGAAGATAGGAAAGAGCTTATCCGCCTTACAAAAGAGAGGCTTGATTTGGATCAACGGAGAGAAGAGAATGAACTTATGAGGATGGACACCTCAAGTTTACCTCCAATGCAGCAAGAGTATTTCTGTAGCCTCCAATTCGAAATACTTGAGAAGCAAAGGTCTAGAAAGTCATGACTGGGTAGTGTATGGGCTGCTGTTTTGGGTTTTTTGAAAGGTAACAATGCAGCAACTTTTGGGAATGCTCCTTTGTTAGTTTTTTGTATAGAACATTGCACAAACCTCAACCACAAATTTAGCCACATTTGAAAGTTCTAATTTGATAGCTTTTTGTATAGAACTATGCACAAAACTGAAGCCACAATGCAGTCAGTGGATAGTCCAGATTTTATTTTGTATAGAACACAAGACAATTCCTACACTAAAATGTCTTATTAGTCTAATGTGTTATTTGTTGGGGGAATTATGATGGTGGCACACTAAAGTGTTGTTGTGAATGGTTTGAGAGTATTATGTGAATGAATGAGCATGAATGAGTATTATGTGAATGAATATATTTGCTACAGAGTTTATTATATGAATGAGCATGAATGAGTATTGATGGTGGCACACTTTATTATAGATTTGAATGAGTATTATGAGAATGAATATAGTAGTGACGTGCTTGGCCCTTGCTTTCTGAGTTTATCTATTTCCTTCTTGGTTTAAATACCTTTTTTTTTTCCTAATAAATGAAATATCGATAAAAAAGGATTCCAGAAAATGGGGTATCTTCTAGGTGCAAGAGGTACACCAAAAGGATGCCATCACTATGCTTTAGTTAAAAAACTTTGCTTAACATGGCCTTTTTATTTTTATTTTTTATATATAGGTACTATGGCCTCTTTTTTGTGATTTTGTAGTTAGAAATTCACTCAAAAATGTGTTATTTGCTTGTTCATGAAGGACCCATCTGACAAAAGGAGAATAACATGTGATGAGAAGCTAAAAGAACTCTTTGATGTTGACTCCTTTACTGGTTTCACGGTATCAAAACTCATGGTTTCTCATTTCATCGAGACAGAACACTTTATTAGTACATATTAGATTCAGGTGGGGGCTGGGTTAATGTTTATCAGATGTCCCACTAGGATTAATGTTTGTCGGATGTTCTATATATATTTATAATTATATATATAATTTTTTAATTGGCTTTGACTACGAAACAAGACTAGAGACCCAAAAGTTCGACTTACAAAACAAGACAAGAATATGACATTAGACTTAACATAGTGAAATTAAGGAAATTAAAGTTACATCTTATACAAAACAAGAATATAGCATTAGGCTAAACATAGTGAAATTAAGGAAATTAAGGTTACATCTTGTACAAAACAAGAATATAATATTAGACTAAACATAGTGAAATATAAAATACAAGTACTTAAGATTGACTATATATTTCCCATAAATGTTCGATAAGATCCGATTGGAGTTGAGAATGAAGTCCTTGATCTCGAATGTGATGATGACGTTGAATGAAATTTACAAATTCATTTGTATTCTCATGGGACACTGGCTCTTGGGATATTTCATCGCTTTGTTCATAAACGAAGTCTTCTATTCGAATATAAGTATACCGCTCATCTTCTACGATCATATTATGCAAAATTATGCATGCCATCATAATCTCCTTTAGCGTTTGTCGATCATAAAATCGTACAGGTCCACGTATAATTGCAAATCGAGCTTGAAGCACTCCAAAAGCCCGTTCTACATCTTTTCTTGTTGATTCTTGAGCTGCAGCAAAATGTTTTTTTTTTTATGGCCATGTGAAGCATGAATTGTTTTGACAAACGTCGACCATGGAGGATATATACCATCAACAAGATAATATTCCATTGAGTAGTCATTTCCATTTATTGAGTAGTTGACCTCCGGAGCACGTCCTTCAGCGAGCTCTCTAAAAACAGAAGAGTGTTCTAGGACATTAATATCATTATGAGAGCCTGGTAATCCAAAAAATGCATAACATATCTAGAGGTCATATGACGCTACGGCTTCTAAAATTATCGTTGGTTCATGAATGTGACCACAATACATTATTTTCCATGCATTTGGACAATTTTTCCATTTCCAATGCATGCAATCAATACTTCCTAACATCCCAGGAAACCCACGACTTTCTCCAACTGCGAGCAATCTAGCAATATCGTTGTCGTTTGGTGATCTTAAGTATTCGTTGGAGAATATGAAAATGACAGCCTTAACAAATTTCTTCAAACACTCAGTTGCTGTATTTTCTGCAATCCTTAAGTATTCATCCACAAAATCACCAGATACTCCATAAGCTAATATTCTCATCGCAGCAGTTATTTTTTGAAGGGAGGAATGCCCAAGTCTTCTAGCAGCATCTCTTCTTTGGACAAAGTATGGATCGTATGCTCCGACTTCAGCTTGAATACGCAAAAAAAGATGACGTTGCATTCGGAACCTCCTACGGAATAGATTCGGAGGATATATGGGTGATTCAGCAAAATAATCTTGGAAAAGACGTTGGTGGCCTTCAAACGAATTTCTTCGAATGAATATACGGCGCATAATAGAATTACGATGAGATGTCGAGCCTCTTTCATTATCCAAATGTTTTGCTTCCATAGTAAGAGCTAAATTTAATTCGAACTCCTCATCAGATGACGATGAGTCAAATACCTCATAGATGGGATCCATAAGAACTATATAGAAAGAATTAGAACAAGAAGAATTTTGTAAAGAAATGGAAATGAAGATATTGGTGAAACTTTATGAAGAAATGGTGTTATTTATAGTTGAAGCTCTAAAACTAAAGGAATATTCTTAGTATATACTAGAGAATATACTAAGAATATTTTTTCACAATTATCGAAAATGAATATTCACGGAATATATTGAAGAATATCTTAGAAATATTCTTTCACAATTATCGAAAATAAATATTCACGGAATATACCGAAAAATATCTTAAGAATATTTTTTTACAATTATCGAGAATAGATATTCTCATAATATACTTTGAGAATTATATAATCTCTTACTTTTTTTTTTGAATTAATTTATATTTTGGTTTAGCTTATAAATTTGGATTAATTTAAAATAGAACATAATTATATTGCATTGTATATGGAGAGATATTGCAAATATCAAAAGACATGAGGGTATAATTGATAGTTAGAGAAAATATTTGAAATGAATAAAAAATATTAAAAAAATATAATATTTAAATGATATGAAGAAAAAATATATAAGCTGATGTATGGTATATTGTAAAAGTTAGTATGTAAAATAGAAAAAATGAGTTTTGATGATGTATTTTAAAGGATAAGATGAAGAAGCCATTGGGAGTGCTCTTAGACGCTGCCAAACCTGTAGAGACCTGCTGCACATCAAGCTTTTGGTTCTTGTTCATCATCTCGGGTACTTCCTTATTGATTAATAAAGTCCCCATGTCATGGATTCCATTGTTATCAGTCGGTGGATGCATACTCACCACTGCATCTCCAGAAAACTTCATTCCAGCGTCGATATTAGCCTCACGCAAAGCTTCATTAGAATAATTTTTGGGAATGCATTCATTTGGCCATTAGTACTCGGATCACCATTATGAAAAATCATATCAGTAGTAATCGATTCAGGATCTTCCTTTATCTCTCTATAGTAATGATCTGAACCTGCTGATTCACACCATCGACAACGTCTTGAAGCATCCGATGGGACTTTGTTTCAATACAAGTAGGGGAAGGCTCAACATGCTTCTATTTTTTTTTTTTTTCTGTCTCTCTTCAACTCAATCATTTACCATCCTTGGTGGTGTCCGGCATAGGTTGTGCACCATTTTGTTTCACCCATTTACATTCTGAATGTTATGACCTTGCACTTGGTAGTGACAGCAATAAGCCGAAAGATTTTCATAACTTGTTGAAGCCTACTACCAGGTTGATGAAGGACTCCAATCCAGAATGACTTAATCAGTTTTTTTGCAACATCCATTTCAATACATACTCGCGCTCCATCAATGCAAGTTACACATCGAGTGCAGTTATCACGTCGAACAAACTTTCCAATTGGCATGGTTATATTTTGAAGAAAGGATTCATGGTAGAAATTAGGGAGAAGGTCTGGCAGCAAAATCCACACTGGCACCACTGAAGATTCTTTGACATCATTGTAATCCAAGGACCAGTGGAACATACGGAATGAGACTCCATTAACATCAAGTGTTTCCCTGGAAAAAAACTTTCTTAAAGTCCACTTCGTTTGAAATCGCAGGAAAACCGATCTGGGCTTGGCCATAGTCGAAACCACTGGTTGGGATTCTAAACCCCATTTGGTACGTATCACTGATTGAATAATGTCCAAGGAAGGGCGCTGGCATAGGAACTTGAGAACTAAGGAAAAAGCAAATGGAGAAGCCGATCTCACAAGCTCCTATTTCATGAAACTGATGAAAACTTCACCATCCATAATTTGGGGCGGCCTCAGAGGAATCACAACCTCAGGTAAAGGTTGTGGAGTTTGGGCCACCATGTCGGCAAAGGACCAACGAAAGGATGACTCCAAAGAGCCTAGGGGGCCCTCAGGGGCAGGCATATCTCACAAGAGAACCAGAACCCTAGCAGAGTAGGTTTTTAGAAAAGGGGCAAAAGAGTCTCTGCATTGACAGCTATTTAGATGATAACATAGTTTAATATAATTCATTAGATTGTAAAACATTTTTTATTATAAAGTAGATACGGTATATTACATAATTCTTTTTTGAGAATAAAATACTTTTGCATTCATGCATAGGGATAGTATTCAAATACATAATACACCAACATGGTGACAATGACAGGCAACTAATAAACAACAACTAGCAATAAGCCCGTTGCATCCACTTCAAGTCTACTTCGAATAAAATTTGGAGGTTCATTCCACCACTGCAAAGTATCATCCACAAACTGAGCTTGACGAGCTAGAATGTGTGCAACCTCATTGCCATGTCTTCCAACATGCAAAACCTCAAACGACATAAAAATAGACAACATCATATGCACCTCATGGATTAAAATACTGCACCTGTTCAGATCCTCCCCCCTTGAGCATATAGCCTCCATCACAGCAAGTGAATCCCCTTTTAAAATCAAGTGAGAGATACCCAAGTGAGAAATTAATTGCAAGTCCCTTAGAGTAGCTAGCCCTTCTATATCTCCACCTCGTGAATACCTAACTCCCTTTTAGACATTGCCATAACCATACAACCCTTGTCATCCCGCAGTACAACACCCACCCCATAAATATTCAGGGAACTAAAAATAGCTCCATTTACATTTAGTTTAAAAGATCCACATGGTGGAGGAAACCAACACAATGTTGAAAGCTGGTTATGAACTTTGACATGCTTTCGAATTAACTGGTAGTTCTCAACATAATCAAAACAATTGCCAGCCACAACACACACATCAAGATTTGTTTGCTTGAATAACTTCATATTTCAAAATTTCCACACACCCTAGGCAGTTAGCAAGAATCAAATCAAAATAAGAGGGTCATTAAGACTCATAAATGCTTTGATAGCATTATCAAAACCAGAATAGCCATATATGAACCTCAAATCTCTTCCAAAATACATTTCCCACACTCTAAGAAAATAAGGACACTTACATAAAATGTGGAAGACATCTTCACAAGCATTATGACAAAAATCACATTTGGAAGAACCCAGAACATGCCTCTGAAATAAAAGCTTTTTTGTAGGCAAACTATCCTTACAAGCCCTCCATATAAAATCTTTAATCTCATTTGGAAGCTATAAGTTCCACAAAACCTTCCAAAAAGAAGATAAAGGCAAGTCTTGATTACTATAACCATTCTTCAAAGTAGATCTCAAGTTAAGAGCAAGATAATACGTTGACTTTATAGTGAAAATTCCAGTTCTAGTGCCACTCCACACTAACTTATCATCACCCCAATGTAGAAATAAAGGAGTTTTTAGAATAGTATTAGCCTCAAAAGGAATGAGTACCTATTTGACCAAATCTATGTTCCACCCACTAGGAGAAGAGGTATCCATTAAATTAGCTACACAAGCATCCTTAGCAAGGGTATTGCAGCAAGTAGCAAGTAATAACCTTTCTGGAATTCGAGTTAGCAAGCCAATTAATTACCTTTCCAAATCTTGATTTTATCTCCCCTACCAATATGCCATAAACTTCTAGCTTTGATTACAGATTTTGCTTCATATATGCTACGCCATACATATGATGGCTTTGAGCCAAGCACCGAAGATAAAAAATCAGAATTAGGAAAATTCTTTGCTTTAAACACTGATGCAAAAAGAGACCCTTGTGATTGAAGTAAGCGCCATCCTTGCTTTGCCAATAATGCTAGGTTAAACACTTCCAAATCTTGAAATCCCAAGCCACCATTGAATTTTGACTGACACATGTTGCACCATTTCAGCCAATGAATCCTTCTTTCTTGGCCCCTTTGCCCCCACCAAAACCATGCAATCATCCCCTCAAGTTCTTTACAAAAACCCTTTGGAATCTTGAAACAGTTGATTGTATAAGTGGGTCTAGCCTGTACTACAACTTTAATCAACACCTCACAACCAACTTGTGACAATAAATTTTCTTTCCAACCTTGTAACTTTGCCCAAACTCTATCCTTAGTTGCTTTAAAAGTCTGGAAACATGATTTTCCCACAAAAGAAGGTAGACCAAGATATTTAGCATGGTGCTGAATATCCTAAACACCCCACACACTTTTAATAGCATTTATAACGTTTGGTTGTTTTACGACTAAAATGAAGTTCTTTTATTCTCATATTTAGTTGATGTCCTAATGCCACACCATAACTACATACCAAATTTTTTATATGCTGATTTTCTGAAACAGATGATTGACAGAAAATAATACTATCATTTGCAAAGAATAGGTGATTGACTCGGAGAGCATTATGACACACACTAATACCCCTCAGGTGGTGCTACTCTTCAGCTTACTTTAGTAACAAAGATAGAGCTTCAACACTTAAAACAAATAAGTAGGGAGAGAGAGGACACCCTTGACGTAGACCACAAGTGGGCTTAATAGGCTGAGTGGCAAATCCATTCACAAGAACTTTGTACGAAATACCCTTTCTCCCACGTTTCCTCCTTCTAATAGCATCCACAGTTTCAAAAGCCACTAGAACATTATTAGTAATCAGCCTTCCAGGAACAAAGGTTGATTGGTTTCCAGAAATAACTCCAGGTAAAGCTAATTTCAGCCTATTAGCTAATACATTTGCAATGACCTTATAGACCACATTACATAAACTAATGGGTCGATAGTCCTTTAAATATTTAGGCTGTTTTGTCTTTGGAATCAACACGATATTTGTAAGAATTAAATCAGGAGGCATAACACCCGAAACCAGTACTTGTAAAATAGAGTTAATAACAGTGTCACCTACCAAATGACCAATACTTTTAGAAAAATAAGGGAGGCATACCATCCGGCCCCAGAGCTTTCAATGGTTGCATTTGAAACAAAGTTGCTCTTATCTCAGCTGTTGTGAACACATGCACTAGATCACCATTCAGAAAATCAGAAATGCAAGACTGAACAGGATGTAATACTGCATCAAAATTAGAAGAATTAGTGGTACAAAACAAGTTTGAAAAATAGTCATGTATCATTGGAAGCATTTCAGATCTTTCATGCATAACACCCTCATCAGTCCTAAATCTGGTGATAAAATTGTGTTGCTACCTTTGAGAAGCCTTAAAATGGAAGAACACTTAGTGTTTTGATCCCCATCTGCCAACCATTGCACATGGGACCTTTGCTTCCTCATCAATTTTTCATTCTCCAAGAGATAATTAATATCATTTTTAACACAACTTATCTCATGCGATGGGTAAGAGGGATAAGATACATTCTGTAACTGTTCCAGCTCCCTTCTCTTCATAGCCAATTTATGTCTAACATTACCAAAATATTCCTTACTCCATACTGTCAAGTTACTACAACAATGTTTTATTTTATCAATCAAGGAGGCATCGGAGTTTAAAGACCAAGCATTTGCAATAACTTCCTCACAACCCCTTTCTCCCACCCACATTGATTCAAGCTTAAAAAAACGAGGCTTCCTGGAGACATTTTGCACTAATGCATCCATACTCAAAACCAAACAACTATAGTCTAAGATTGAAGTAACAAGATTGGAAGCTCGACAAGTGGGGTATAGTTCAAGCCATTCCACATTACCAGCAAATCTGTCTAACCTTTCATGAACAAGAGTAGACCTCTCCCTCAAATTACACCATGCATACAAAGACCGTACAACATTTATACTGTGTAATTGACAATAATCCAAAGCATCCCGAAAACCCCTCATCTGACTAGCAGGTCTCTCTCTACCCCCCGATTTCTCAGAGCTTTCCAAAATCTCATTAAAATCATCATAGCATAACCGTGGCACATTAAATTGATCTTTCAATAAACATAGCAAAGCCCAAGTATCTCTTCTAAGATTTGTCTCCGGATGCCCATAAATTGCAGACAAATGCCAAGAAACTCCAGAGTGGGTCCAAAACAAAAACATCAAAATGAAACTAAGAATAAGATTTTAAGACAAGATTTACCTCCGTCGCCAGAAGAGGCATAGTCCACCAGAACAACCAATGCTGCCCACCATTAAAAAAAAAGAAAACCCCAGCTGTACCTTAAGGATCTCCATCCGAGAATAGCCAGGACGTGTCTCCATAATGAAGACAATATCAGGATCTTCCCTACGGACAAGATCTCGAAGGGTTTGAACTCCCTGAGGGTTCCCAAGCCCTTGAGAGTTCCAGTTCGTGATTTTCATGGTTGCAGTGGGGCTCAATCTCAGCCTCCGCCAATGTGATTGGGACATCCACCAATGAATCATCTCCAATAGATTTCTGCTTCTTGAACTGAATCAAATTACCCGAATCTCCTAAAACCTTCTCATTCGATTGTTGCTTTGAAGGAGTCAAAGGAAGACGAGACAATCGTGCACGACGGGCACGATCCACCCTTGATATTCTTTGTTTTTCCTTACAAGAAGAAGAAGATGCTAGTTTTGAGTGGTTTTGCTGCATGTGCATAGAAGGTAGTTGAGTTAAATTTGAGTTGGGCCCTAAGCCCATGCTAGGCCCATCAACTTTCACAACAGTTAATTGTTTAACCGTCCCCTGAGCAGTTGTACACAACAGTTCTTTGTCTACAACCGTTAACGGTTGAGATGGAGAATCAGTAACTGCCACCAGATCTTTCACCGACAAATTGCTCCGATCATCATCTACAGGAGAAGAGTATCCTATACTTCCTTCAGTCAACGATCCCTAATGATTGCGTGCTCTCATAGAAGCAACCCCCACCCTCAGCCATGGACCATAAGAAAATTCAGTGTCTCCAACATCACTTATAACATTAATCCATTGTAGGTAATCACACTCCACGTGTCTAAGCAGCCCACAATAATAATAGAATTGTGGGCAACCTTTCAAACTTAAAACGAACCCATACATAATTTGATTCTCCCACAGCAACGCGTTTACCACGTGGCAAAGGTTTACTTATATCCATGGATATGCACACACGAACAAATTCCCCCAGCCAAGCCTCATCTCAATGAGATTAACATCTTCAACATCACCCAGAGTTCCAGCTATGTTCCTAACTGCCCGTGCATTCATCCCATCCATTGGTAAATCATAAATTCGAACCCAGAAAGAAGCAAATAGCATAGGTACTTTTGTAATCTGTAGAGTCCCGTCATAATCAGTACATATTACTAGACTATTCCCAAAAGTCCAGGGTCCATTGGATAATATCCTTTCTTTTTCACCTTTCGTAGAGCAGGCTGCCAAAAATAGATTTTCCCCCATGTCATAAATTTGAAAGCCCCCCGATGGATGCCATAAATTCTTCATCATCCTTTTTGAATGCCTCCTTATTATAAAACTTCACAGTCAAAAGCTTAAACAGGAAGCATTTCGTTGTATCTAAAGCTTTATTTAACTCTATAGAGTCAAACAAGCGTATAGTAAATTTCTTTGCTTCAGATAATGAAGGGAACTCCAATGCTCTGTCAGATCATCTGTCATCGCAAAATATCACAAGTTCACAAACAGAATACCAATAAGAATGAAAAACCCACACCAAAATGTAGAGAGAAGAAAGACCTTGCACTTACGGCAAGAGAGAGACTCTCATCATCACGAGAGATAAAATCTATGGTATATTACATTAAGTCACACCAATTTGTACATATTTTTGTATAAGATTTATGTATGACCTAACACTTCTCTTTTGCATTCTACACTATTTTTTTTTTCCAATTTGTTTATTATCCGACTAATTAAATAGAATTTTTGTTTCTTTTAAAAACATAGAAATCCCGATCGAATTGTTTAGAATGAATACCCTCACTAAAATTTAATAAAAATTAAAGACATATTCAGTTCGAGAAATGGAATTTCCTATTCCTAAAGAAATGAAACAGAATTCCCATTCCCATTTCTTTAGAAATAGGAATGACATTCATATGCATTTCTTTGGTGACAAGAAATGAACATCCTAATGGACATTCCATTTCTAAAATACTTAGCATCACAATCTTTTTACAAAAATATTATTATTATTATTTTTAAATTTAAATAATTTAAAAAAATATATATAAATCGTGGTCAGCCACGTATAAAAGCCTTGGGGATGGCTGAACCACCCCTAGACAGTTATTCAAAGGGTGGTCTAGCCACCCTCGTTGTCGCCACATGCATGACTCAAGCCACCCCAAAGAGAGTTTTCAGGGTGGCGTGACTACCCCCATGGCAGTAGGAGGGTCATCAAGACCATTGCAGGGTGGCTAGTTGGCCACACTTCCAGACAGTCGCTAAAAATGGTGGCTAGTCAGCCAACGTAATTTAACAAAAAAAAACATGAAAATAATTTTTAAAAATTTTACACATATATCCATATAATAGTTATTCTTTCATTCTTTTGGAGAACGGCAATTCTATAAAAATGAATATTCTTTTATTTGGTTGTTTATTTTTATAAAGAATAGTTCCATGGGAATAGTCACTTTTCATAATATTCCAAATAACTATTATTTGATAATAATAATAATAAAAAGAAAGATTCTATTCATCATCTTCTACACCACATACCAATATATGATTTGTCATTTTTATCATTCTATTTAAACACACACATATTGATATGTAAACATGTATATTTAAATTGAATGATAAAAATGATAAATCACATGTTGATGTGTGGTGTGAGGATAAGTAGCAGTATTTCTCTAATAAAAATAGAAAATTGGGTCATCCACGTGGAGTGAGCTGGGCTACCTGCTAACCTTTTGGTGCTAGCCACCCACCAGGGCGGGGCGGGGCAGGCATTTTTTTTTAGATATTATTCATTATTTGTTATTTATTCCTATTCTAACTATAGGAGTTAGCTAATTTTATCGTTCACAATAAATATATTTTACAACATTCACTTGGTATTTCTATTTGTTCCTCAAAATTAAGTTCTCAAGTAGAGGATAAAGTGAACGAAAATTTTTACTCGTCATCTATATATCGTATACTTATTTTTATTTTTTGATTTTTTTTAATAAGTATGTGGTATAAGAATAATGAGTAGAAATTAGTTTAATAAGAATAAAAAATAAAGAATAAATCTTCACAACCTCTTCATACTCCACACTCTACATTTTTTTTAATTATTATTATTCTTTTCTTTTATCAAATATTTATTATATGAATAATGAATAGAAAATTTGAAATAATTTAAAAAGAATTAATTCAAAAAAAAATTTAAAAAGATATTAAAAATTATTAAAATTTAAAAAATATAAAATATGAAGTGTGGTGGAGGTTGTTTAGCAAAACTCAAAAATAAAATAAAACAGATGTGGTATATATTGTAGAAAAGCCCAAAGCATCCAATTGGAAGTAAAATGAATGCAAGTGTTAAGTCCACTAAAGATCAGTTGAAGATTGGAGGCCTAGTGACTAGTATGCAAGGGTAGAAAAGAGAAAGGGAAGAAGAGAGACTGAACCAACCACGTCAAGATCACTGACGTCTAGTTTTTTATGATTAAGTAACCATGAACAAGCATATATATCACCAATTAAGTGAAACGGAAGGATCATAATGTGGGCACTGTGACTGGGAATTGCCTTAGTATTGCTGTATACAGTTATATAGTATATAAGTGTCATGTATTTTTTTTTTTAAAAAGTAAATTTTATTATTAAAAAATTAATATCTTTTCATATAAGTCTTACATTTATATATATATATTTTTAAAAATTATATGATATTTATGTACTTCACGATTGTAAATATTATTTATAAAAATTAAATTCCAAATTTGAAATTTCAAAGGGGGCTACTGGGGTCATTTCTAGGAAAAATCACAAAAAATCTAATACTGTTACGTGCCTCAGTTACAAAAAATATAAAGGGTGTGGTACCATCTCATTGATATTGGGATGAGCTGTGCTGTGTATCAGCCGGAAGTCGCAGCACATCACATATATATATATATTTTTTTTCAATCAATATATTGAATGTGTGGTGGCTACAGCGTACAGTAGGCTGCAATTTATATTTTCTGTACTTGGATTACCCTTAAGTGACTAAGCATGCATTAAAAACAAAAAACAAAAGTTGCAAAAGCGGTCAAAGCCTCCGAGCGGCACAAGGTGTCCCAACAACTGGAATTTAAAGATAAGAATGATTCAGAAGTACTGGTGGCATCTTAGGAGTAGACCACGTAACTTTGCATACTCAAACAGAAAAAAGATCTTGCTTGGGAATGTTTAGATATTTAGTTGAAATAAAATGAATTATGATAAAAATTAAAAGTTAAATAAAATATTATTTTTTAATATTATTATTATTTTAAAATTTAAAAAAATTAAATTATTTATTATATTTTATGTAAGATGATTAGATGAGATGAATTAAGATTAGTTGAGGGGATTTTTGTATCCAAACCAAGCTCATTGTTTAATTGGTAGTATTGCCTATATTCTAAAGTTGGTTTATACTTCACATTAATACAATTAATTTAAATAACGGATCATGTTGTATCAACCGTTTTGATCCTTTTAAGAGCATTGGCAATGGACTAGCCAAATGCCAAGGCAAGTTCAAACTTTAGCTAGATGTAAGAAAAAGCCTTCACATTGGACTAGCCAATGGTCCAAAGCTTAAGACTTGAGTTACAGTAAATCTTAAGTCCTCTCCAAACATGGCGAGCTACTATTCACAATGGAAAATAATATTTTATTATTTCATCTACCGCCTTCTCTCTTTCCCTCGTTCTTTTCTCTTTCTTCATCCCGAAGAGTCCCATTTCCCTCATTTTTCTTTTTCTTCTCCCGAAAGCTCCCAGCACATTGATCCTTCGGCTTCGTCTTCTTGAACCCGCACGGACCCTTCTCTCTATCGATTGTCCATGTTGCCGTCGTCTTCCATTTCTTTCTTTTTCTCTTCCTTTTCTCTCACGCCAAATTGCACCCTCTCGTTTCTTCCTTCCATTTTCATCTTCTCTCTACACCATCGCCGAATCGCACCCTCTCCTTTCCCCCTCCCATTTTCGACTCCCTCAGCAAATTTTTTTTTCTTTCCGCTCTCAAAACCCATTTGCAGACCAACCCACACCTTTTCCATTCCTTCCCTCCAGATTTTCTTTTCTTTCCATTTGCAGGGAACCAATCGAAGGCATTAGCAACACGGAGTACCTAGACTTCTCTCCAGCCATGATTTTTGCCCTAGACTGCCGAGATCAACAACGCCATATTCCCTCGACGAACTCAGGTATTTCACAAGGGCATTTCATGGTTGCTAAAATGAACTGCTCATGGCTGCAATATATGTATTCTTGACGGGTTATTAAAACTTGGTTTAGTTCTTACATGGGACATCACATTGTTCTGTTTCACAAAATTGGAAACTCAGGCCAACCTTATATGATTGAGATCAATTTGCAATGTGTATTAGAGTAACATACCTCCCATAGTGTTACTGAGATTGTTGCCAACTGGCTAATTGAAAGAACCTGGGTGGAAGTTGTGATATAGTGCTTATAAGACCACGAAACAATGAAGAGTTTCTTGGTTTGATATGTTGATTGATTGGTGCTTGCGTTCAGTACATTCTTTGACTTTAGAGTTTCTTGTTATTCATGGTCGACTACTTTTGAGATATGGGTTGATTGTATAGGATGTCAATTCATGATCTTTTAGCAGTTTGAATGGAGTTAAGGTTGATGAATTGGCAAAAACTTAATATTAGAGGCCCTAAACTTGTACATTAAAAATGGTTTGTTGGGAAACATGGAAAATAATGTTATTTCTAAAGTTGATCTCAAGTTGGTTGTTAGCTAGATATGAATGATTTTCTGTATACAGGTCTTCCCTTTTTGGCAAAAGATTAACTTGGTCTTCACAATATTTTAAGCCAAATAAGGTGCCTACATTTCAATTTTGGTATATTTGTGCCTTTTTACTACTATATTAGTTATCTATGAGCTTGAGAACCATTGGAGTACAAGTGCCTACATTTCATCTATGTTATATTGTAGTATTTGATTATTCACAGTCCCCTTCATATTTTGTAGGCTGCTCTTACTAAACCATGTTTTGCAGCTATTTGATGGACATATTTTGTAGGCTTCTTGTAAAGGTTAGTATGTTGGACAATTTGCTATGTAGCTTTATGTCTCTACCTATAATCTCTATTTCCTTTTCTTGTACTATCATTTCCATACATGCTATTGATGCATTTGTTATGGTTGCCTCAACACAGAGATCAGGAACAACTGTCACCTTTGTAATAATAGAAGGATGGGTCATAAAAGTTGCATCTGTTGGAGATTCCCGTTGCATACTTGAACCTACTGAAGGTAGTATTTATATGGACTATGTTGGTATTTATATGGAATGTGGACTGTATTGGTTTTTGTATGGACTGTGCTGGTATTTTTGTGGACTGTATTGGTATTTATATGGACTGTGTTGGTATTTTGTAGACTGTATTGGTATTTGTATGGACTGTGTTGGTATTTTTGTGGACTGTGTTGGTATTTATATGGACTGTGTTGTTAATATTTATTGACTTTTAGAACTTTGAATGGTAAAACATGCATGGCATGAACTGGCAAAAGTTTTTATTTATTTTACTGATTACGAATATTGATAGAGTAGACACATTATTTCTACAAAGTATGAAGATCTAGGAAATATATGAATTGTATTTGCAAAAAAAAAATATATATATATATAGATATATAATATTATATTATTATTTTAACTTTAAGATAGCTAGTCCAATGTGGACTCATTTAGTTAAAAATTGATACTATAGCTAAAAATTAGATGCTAGCCAAATTTTGGACTTGGCATTGCTTAATAATTAGAAATGGATCAACACGACATAACTCATTTAAACTTGTTTCATATAAATCTGTTGAACTAACTAGCATAATCCATTTGATATGATTAACATAATCTCACATAAAAGTTAAAATTTATATTTATTAATAATCACGATATCTTCAGGAAAAAACAATAAAAATATCAATTTTTCTTGATTTTAACCTATAATAACACCAATATTACAAACCTAATAATAAAAAATATGAGCATAGGTCCAAGGTTATAATCTCAATAATAAAGATATAAGCATATTCAAAAGGAGAAATACTTTAGCCACAAATAGATTACACAAAAATAAATCTATAAATTTACGTGACTTGATGTAGTACGTCAAATTGTAAGTTATTTTTATTGTATAGTAGATCTAATGGATCTTATTAAGTCACGTCTGTTTGTAGGCTTATTTTTGTATAATTTTTATATTTGTTGCAGTTCCCTTTATAAATACTAATATAATTATAATTTTAAAATAAAATCTAAATGAGTTATTATGAGTTGATTTTTAAGAAAAAAATCAATTTGGAGATTGACTTGAGGCATGAATCATGTGTACTTAAAATTGGGGAAAGAGTTATAATGGGAAGAAAAGAGAGCAAAGTAAGCCGAAGTTGACATACGAGGTATTCAACTCCAAAGAAATGGGAACTTGGGGAAGCATATCTATTAGCACGTGTCTGTCATTCATGCTCCACTACATCCGATTCTATCCTTTCAAGTGAGTGAGCCCCACTTACAATATATAATGGTATTGTGGGATTTAAGTTACACATCATCCTTTTGCCATCGTTTTCTATTTATATATATGTATATATATAATAGACAATTCTAGGGGCCGCCACCCTTGGATCTGCCCTTATTCTATTTGAGATTTCTTTTGAAAAATATTTTTTTAAATATCTTTAACTATTTAAAAAAATCTACAATTTTATTAATAATTATTTCTTTAATTATTAAATAAAAAAGTTAAAATATTCGAGCGGTGATTTTGAAGAGACAAAGTATCATTTATATATCTTCCTTATACTTAAAAGTATCTGTAACAGGAACAGTAATAAATAGTAACCATGCATAGCATAATATACTTTGCTCTGCTCTGCAATATCTCCACCCTTTTCTGATCTCTTCCTCGTCGAAATCAGTCTTTGATCTTCAATCCTTTTTCTCCATCTCACAAAGCTTTCCCATGGAGCTTTTGTTTTAACTCTTCTTGACAGTTTCTCTTTCTCTGACTCTCTGTTTCCTTCTCTCTGCAGCTTCTGCCGGTGACAAAAACTGCACCTCTACGTTGACATCACGTAGGGATGCGAACGGAATATGGGTTATGCTTGAGGAGCTTATGCTCCAAATCGAGAGAAGATTCCGGTTGGTTGAAAAAACTGATAAAAAGAAACTGAACTGGTTCAGGACAAATTGGATGTTCAAGAATTTGTCAACGAAGGGTTTGAGTCAACAGAGAGGGACATTAGGGGAGAGAAACATATTGAAGAGGTACCAGAACGTTGCTGTGTGGGAGAGTGCAAGGAAAGCTTGGTGGATGAAAGTTCTAAGGGCAAAAAGCTTTACAAAATTGAGTTAGATCGGTTAAGAGCGAGGTGGATTCGGCGAGGGATGTATTGGAGTGCAGAGGCAATGAGGGATGTGAATTCGACAAAAGAGGGGATGATGAGTTCAAGGACAAAGTGTTTGATTTGGAGGATGAATGGGAGGGGATCGAAAGGACCGAATTGGAAAAGTCTTTGGCGCCGGGGTGGTTCTTGCGGGATCTGCCAGTACTGCTGGTCGAGCTTCGAGTCTTGGCAGTGATGCGGAGGCGCATTTATATAGGCTTCACAAGATTGTCACCCAAGGGCCTTGCCATGAACCCCAACCAATGGCATTGAAGCTCTCTGCTCGCACTAAGTGGTAATTATCTACTTTACAGCTGCCTTATTTAATTATGGTTGCCAAGTTTTCGTTGAGTGCCACTACTTTCTATTTTGTAGTATCTACCAAATTCAAAAATCCTTTCTTATAGATGATTGGTGCTAGAAAGGGGTTTTTTCCCTTTCCTTTTTGAGAAAAGGGTGTTTCAATGTGTGTGTTTCTTCGGGATGTTGGAGGGGTGGAGAAGAAACTAAGTATCGACATAAATGGACTTGATGCCATACCACCACATTAAGGCCTTCCCTTCCAGTGTATATAGCTTGATTTGTAGTCATCCCAATAAATTTTTGGCCCTTCAATTTGATTATGATTGTGGGGCATATAATGCACTTGATGTCATTTAATTGATGTAGCACTAATTACATTATGCAAGGAATGCTTGGCAACGGCTTGGTAATATGAGTCCGGAGGTAGCAATGGAGCAATGCATCACCCTTCTTTCAAGAAGTTTCCCTAGGTGGATGCAATATGATTTTGTTATAAGCCTCTCCTTTTGGACCATATGCTACTGATTCTCCTTTGGGTGACTTCATCTATGGACTATTTGGAGTTCATATTGCTCACGTAGTTTTATTGGTTCAGAGAGATAATAAACAGGTTTTAGAAGAATTCGAAGCATTTAGGAAGCTAGCTTATGATTTAGAGGAACTGCCATCAATCTAACTAGGTGCTGCAAATGAAAGGTAATAAATACCAATATGTCCTTGTGGGTGATCAGTGGATGGTGTTTAAAATGATCTTTCATTTATTTAATTACTACTTATCCTTCAAGAGCCGACTTTAAGGCAATCATTTTTTCCCCACAGGACAATGGAGATGAAGCCTCATTTTGAGGGTTTTTATGTTACAGGATTTGGTGTCCAAAATCCATGATTAGGTATGCACAGATTCTTTGATTAAGATGTTCATGGCTTTAATTTGGTTAGAGACATGCAAGCCAGACATTGTCCGTTGATATGGTTGTGTTGCATATAGTCGGTAAATTGAGTGTGTTGTCTATTAATTTAAAAGATGTGCATTGAAAAATAAAATCCTTATGTAATGCTCTGGAATGGTTAAAGTATAAGCATAAATGTGACTAGATCTTTCCTCAGATCGTTACAATGGAATATTGGTGCTCTATATGAGAATCACTTGGGAGGTATCCTCGAAGCTGTAATCAGTTGGCTGGAAATTATGGAATAGATGGATTCGGAATTGCACAGATGTGGCAAACGTGCTTTGCACGTTTACTACTGCTAGTATATATATATGTATTAAATGTACAAAATTTTAATAAACACTACAAAAAAAAACTGCTTATTTGTGACCAGTTAATTCCAGCGAAATAATTATTTACAACTAAAATGAGTCTGTTTTGATCACAAATAATCTTTTTACCACAATTAAATAGCCACAAAAGTCAATTTTTCTTGTAGTGAAATTTGCATCCATGGTAGAAAACATCTGACTAATTGGCATCGGCTAATATTTCTCTGTTCAAGCTAATCCACCGGTTGTTAAAAAAAATAATAATAATAATAATAAACGTTAATTAACCAGATTTCTTTTTAATGCGTACAATAAAAGTCTTAATACAACAGTATTTAATCATATTATATTAATGTTCTCTAATGTTAAATGAACTAGTCATGCACCTGTTCGGAAAATTACTAATTTTTTATTTTTTTCTATTTTTATTTATTTTTTATTACCAAAGTGTGAAATGTTTTGAACGTGAATTTCTTTGATTATTAATTCTAGGAATTATATGTAGAGGGAAGAAAATGAACTGCTAGAAAAGAAAGAGATGAAATATTTCTAAACTTTCAAATTATTTTAAATTTAGGATTAGTTAACATATAAATAGATGGCGTGATTAAACTATGAGTTCGAAAATATAATTGTCAAATATCCATTCAAGGTTAAAAACGGCTCGTTTCCGAACCAGAGGTGGCAAAATAGTTTGGGTCTACTAGTTTCTATCAAGGTCAGTTATGGCATGTGAGGAGGAAAATAGGATGGATGGTCTTGAGGACCAATAGAGGAATTTTAGGTTGACAGAAGAAGAGGAGGTGGTTCTGGAAATAGACAGCAGTGGTGGAGAAGAGATATCACGAAAGGGTGATAGAAGCCTCATTGGGAAGGTTTGCACAGGTAGAGTTGTGGGAAAGGATCTCATTAGCAACACAATGGCAAAAATATGGAGGATTGGTAAAAGGGCTACCTTTCAAGAAGTTAATAAAAATGTCTTCACTATTACGTTTGAGACCCATGTGGATATGCACAAAATCAAACCATGGACGTTTGATAATGCTTTGTTTCAGTTATGGCCATACGACTGTGTTATGCGGCTAGGAAAACTCAATTTCGATAATGAAGTGTTCTGGTTGAAATACATGACTTACCTCTAGGCTGCATAACAATGGAATGGGGGACTCAAATTGGAGGTTCTGTGGGACGAGTTCTAGAAGTTGACGTTGAGGAGGATGACATTGGATGGGGGAGATGTTTACGGGTAAGGGTGGAAGTCTTTCTTTATAAAGTCATCGCAAGAGGTCGTTTTATAAGTTATCAGGGCTCTAAACACTAGGTTCAATTCCGATATGAGAATTTACCTAAGATTTGTTTCCAATGCAGTTGGGTAATTCATGGTGACGAGGGGTGTAAGTCAGTTCGTGAGGATAAAGGAGGAAATGCAGGGTCAGGCCCACAGTTCGGGCCGTGGTTATGTGCTGAAAGAATAATGAGACGGCGGCCATCGTCTTCCAAGAGTGTTAGAGGAGAAGGGGGAAAGGAAGACGGGAAGGAAAAAGGCAGGATGGATGTGGAGACCATTGCAAGCAGCCTAGCTGAAGGGTTACCGGAGACGGGAGGGGAGCAAGGTCAACTTGGCAGCTTTTTTCCTCAGCTCTAGAACCCTAGAGTTGTACAAAGCGGAAGCACTGTAGGCGTAAGGAACAAAGAACTGTTGTCAGCGGAATCAGATGGAGGGGACTTAGTATTGGGAATAGTTCCTTCCTCAGAATCGAGGGAGAAATTCTTGCAGGATTTGGAAAAAGGGGATGTACTTTCGGTGGCAAAACCTGATGGAGCGGAGGATGATGGGTGGGAAATTGTTCTTGAGACTCAAATATGCGATGGGCCTGCGCCAGGGAGTGGGCCTTAACTTAACGTAGGGTTGGTGTTGGTTGAAAAGGGCCTTAAAACACTGGCCTCTATTACTCCAACGTCTAGTAACCCAGTAAAGGAAATACAGGAGTAGTCGTGTTCAATTCTAAGTATGTGCTCGAGTTCAAGGAATTTCTCCAGCAGTACTTGCATCTCACCTTTCACCTAGGAAAAAATGGTACGTAGATGATAAAAAGGTTAGCTCAGTTCCTTTAAAAAAAAGTAGGAAAACTCAAGTTAATGTTAAGCTGGTGGACAACACTAGCCCTATGGAATCGATGGTGGCTGTGAGTCAGCCCCGCCGGTATCAATGAAACTGTTAAGCTGGAACTATCGGGGGCTTGCGAACCTCCGAACAGTTCAAAACCTTTGCTTGATTGTGAAGAATAAGTTGCCCGATTTGGTTTTTTTGATGGAGACCAAACTGTCTTATGTTAATGGCCTTAGGGTCGCAAAGAGGCTAAAGTTCGATGTGTGCATTGTAGTTGAGGCCAGAGGAAGGAGTGGAGGACTTATGCTTTTGTGAAAACAGGATGACTTAATAGAATTGGTAAATTACTCCCAACACCATATCAATGTATTTGTTAATGATGAAAGATGCAACTTTAAATGGCTGCTGTCTTGTTTTTATGGCCAACCAAAAGCTAACCTAAGAAAACAGACTTGGAAGCTACTATCTTCATTCAAGCCTTTAGATGGGGGATGGGGAGTTATAGGTGACTTTAATTAGATATTATACAAGGAAGAGAGGGTGGGGGGGATTCCTCGAAGTGAAAGACTAATGAGTATGTTTAGGAGGGTGATGGAGGAAGGAAATCTCTTTGATTTGGGGTGGAGGGGAAATAAGTATACCTGGTGCAATCTTCATGAAGATGAGTCTTTTACCAAAGAAAGACTTGACCAAGCCATTGCCAACAATGTTTGGGGAGTTAAATACCCTGATTTCTCAGTAGAACTCTTCCTATAGTGTGCTTTGATCACAACCCAATACTATTGCAATGTAGTAGTAGAAGGCCTTCAATTCAAAGGACTCATAAGTATGAAGCAGACTGGAATAAGGAGGTGGGATGAAGTGATGTTGTTTCTGAAGTTTGGAAGGGTAGAAGTGGGGGGGGGGGGGTCAGTCATATGGATAGTGTGATGTGTAAGTTGGAAGTAACCAAGAAGGGACTGAAACAATAGAGTAAAAACATAGTAAGGGACGGGACCAAAGCCATTCAGGACAAGACCAAATTGTTAAGCTAGCTGCAGAATGAAGAAGGACTTGGCAATATGACTCAACATAAAAGGCTACAACAAGATTTAGACTTCCTTTTAGACCAAGAAAACACATGGTGGAGACAAAGAGCAAAGAGACATTGATTGGTTAGGCAGGGATAGAAAAACAAAGTTTAATCATGCATGTGTGAACCAGAGGAGGAAAAAAACTTGATCAATAGAGTCTCTGATATGAATGGGGCAGTTTTAATTGGGAAACCTAAGATAGCAGATGGCTTTAAGAGATACTTCTCTTCAATTTTCCAGTCTGCACAGCCAGACTCAGATTGTGTGGATTAGTGCCTTAAGGGGATCAATACAAGGCTGTCAATTGAAATACAACAACAATTGGAGAAGAACTTTACAGAGAAAGAGGTGGAAGAGGCCCTAATGCAAATGTCACCCTTTAAGTCTCTTGGGCCTGATGGATTCAGTGCAGGCTTTCACCAAGAACACTGGAAACTAGTGGGGATCGAAGTGACTCAGGCAATTTTAGAATTTCTCAAAACAGGGAAGATGCCAAAGGACTTAAACCTCACCCATCTAGTACTAATCCCCAAGGTCAACTCCCTCAACTCAATGCATGAATATAGGCCTATCTCCCTCTGTAATGTTGTTTACAAACTGATTTCCAAAGTCTTGGCAAATAGAATGAAATGTATGTTGGATAAGGTGATATCTTGGAACCAAAGTGCCTCCATCCCCAATTGACTGATTACATATAACATAATGGTGGCTTATGAATTACTCCATACCATGAATTCTAAACAGAAAGGCAGGGAAGACTGTATGGCTATCAAGCTAGATATGTCAAAAACATATGACAAAGTGGAGTGGGTCTTTCTAGAAGAAATGATGCTTAAGCTTGGGTTTGGAAAGAAGTGGACTGATCTTGTGATGGAGTGTGTAAAGACAGTCTCTTATGTTGTCATGACTAATGGGGAACTTGATGAAATTATTTTACCATCTAGAGGCTTACATCAAGGTGACCCATTGTCACCTTATTTGTTCTTAATCTATGCAGAAGGCCTCAGCTCTCTATTGTACAATGCAGAATCTAAGGGTCTCATTAAGGGGGTGGCAGTGACAAGGGGTGGTCTGAGGATAAACCACCTCCTTTTTGGTGACGACTATGTAATCTTTTATAGAGCAAGGCTGGTTGAATGGTACCTTATCCGTGATTTACTACTTCTATACAAGAAAGCATCAGGCCAAACTCTAAACAAAGAAAAAACTAGTGTAGCTCGAATACTAGGGTGGGAGCTAAGGAATTTATCTTGCAACAAGTGAATGGATTAAGATGCAATGACTATAACAGATACCTTGGTCTCCTAACTGTGGTAAGGAGATCCAAGTATAACACTTTCAGAGTTTTGAAGGAAAAGATATGGAAAATGATCAACAGCTGGAAAACTAAACTCTTGTCTTCAGCAAGGAAAGAGATCCTTATAAAGAGTATGCTACAGGCTATCCCAGCCTACACCATGAGTGTATTCAAACTGCCTGGCCTGCTTCTCAAATAAATAGAAGCTCTCTTGGCTAGATTCTGGTGGTGTAATAAAGGTGAGGGGAAAGACATCCATTGGAAATCATGGAGGTCTTTGGGAGAGGTTAAAAATCAAGGAGGTCTGGGATTTAGAGATCTCAGCAGTTTCAACAAAGCTCTCCTAGCCAAGCAAACATGGAGAATGATCCAAGAACCTAACTCACCGGTCTCTCTAATTTTTAAGCATAAATACTTCTAGAAATTGTGATCTAATGGAGACTAAATTAAGAGGTGCTTCCTCTTTTATTTGGAGAAGTCTATGGTCCAGCTTGGAGTTGATTAAGGAGGGGGCTGTGTGGTGGATTGGTAATGGAAATAGCATAAAGATCTGGAAGGATAAATGGCTACCTAGCCCCATGACATATCAGATTCAGTCTCCCATCAATATACCAGACCGGCCATGAATTGATAGAAGAGGGCAGTAGTTCTTGGAAGAAAGAATTGGTGGCAACAATTTTCAACGAAGGTGAAGCTCAAGTTATATGTTCCATTTCAATTAGCAGTTGAGGTTCCAGAGATAAGCTGATTTGGGTGGGGTCAGAAAAATAAATCTTCACTGGTAAGAGTGCCTACTTTTTGGAAACTATGATTTTGAATAGAAAAGCAGAAGAAGCCTCGACAAGGGGGGAGAATCAAGTGATGTGGAGAGATGTATGGAATCTAGAAGTACCTGGTAAGGTTAAAATGTTTATCTAGAAGTGTCTTATTAATATTCTTCCTACAAATGACAATCTTTATAGGAAGAATATTATTGAGAACAACCTTTGTCCACTATGTACACGAGAAGCGGAAACAGTGGTAAATGTTATGTGCGACTGCCCTGCTACAACAAATATATGGGGAGGAAAGACTACCACTTTCTACAAATGGAAGAGATACCACTCTGATTTCTAGCTGCTGTGGGTTGAGATGAGGAATAAGCTGAGCAAAGAGAGTTTAGAGTTGGCATCAGTCATGTGTTACCAGCTGTGGGTAAGAAGAAATGCCTTCATTAAAAAGGCTCAAGTTGATTTATCCTTTTTCAAAGAGACCCAACAGAACTGTTTAAAGAGTATAGAAGGGACTCACGGGAGAGGATCAACCCAAAGATGGAAATCACCTGCATGGCCATATGTCAAAGTGAATTTTGATGCAGCTATTGAAAAAGCTAATGGCAGGATGGGTATGGGAGTAATCATTAGAGGCTGTCACCACAGCTAACAGTCCCTTCCAAGAACTGTTAGCTGTGGTGACAGCCTCTAAGGACCACATCTCTTTAGCTGCCCAAGCTGAAAGTGCTGCTCTTCATAGAGCTATGGACCTTTGCACTGAACTTGGTTTAAACAAAGTTTGTTTTGAAGGGGATGCCAAGGTGGTTGTGGACGCAGTGAACTCCAAAAATTAAGATAAATTATGGCTTGGACAAATGACAGAGGATTTGTAGCAGTTGATAAAAAGCAACCAAGCATGGAGCCTTAATTTTGTACATAGGTCAGCAAACAAAGCTGCTCACACGACAACAAAGTTAGTTATTAGGGATGTTTATGAAAAATTTTGGCTAGAGGAAGGCCCTCCAGAGGTCTTAAACTCAGTCCTAGGGGAGGTAGTTATGCATGATGTAATTTTACCTAGTTAATGAAATCATTACCTTTCAAAAAAAAAAAAAAATCCATTCAATGTTATACTATTTGAAAATAGTGTGAGTGCTTCATTGCTAATACTATTACGGCTCACAAGATGCAGAGTTATGAAAGAATCTTTGGCAATGTAATGAGTTGGAATTCTTAAAGGTCATGAAAGAAAAAAAATGGAATGTCACAAAAGAAATGATAAGAATGTAAAGTGTTTCCAAACTTTCATATTATTTTAAATTTATAGTCAGTTAATGCATACATAAATGAGATGATTTAAAGAGAAAACGGCTAAGGGTTCAAAAATTATAAATACCAAGGATATTATGCATTCAATGTTACACTATGAAATGGATGCAAGATATAGGCTTTATTACTCCCATGGTTCACAAGCTATAGAGTTATGAAGAATTTCTCATCAAGCAATTAGTTGGAATTTTCAAATTCATCAAACAAAATGATGCAGGGGATCCGAACCCGAATCTAAGTCCAATGAGGGTCAGCTGACAGATGCGACATTAAAAGCACTAGATTATTTCGAGAAGGTAGACTAGCACAAAATTGGCAGGAAGAGATGAGTATTCCTAGGATTTGGGTGGGTAACGACTTATTCCTTGGTTGGACGAGAAGATTATTCCTTGGTTGGGTGAGAAGAAATGGCGACATCATAATTTTAATTATAACTTTGTCTACATGTGTTAGAATCGTGCATATGACCCAAATTCGGAAAGCTCTCTTCGGCACACACATCGTGGTGACCATGCTTTGCTTGGTGGGCCCCTTGTCGACCCCAAAATCAGCCTTTTTCCTTCCGAATGGTCATTTTTAGTTAACGTTTTCAGTTTTGGTTAATTTTCTTTTATGGTAGTGGTTACTCGTTAATAACGATTTTATTCTAGATTCTTACGTACATTTTAGTCATAGTGCTTATCTTATTTCGTATTTTATTATTTGACCTTAATTAAAAATTTTCCATTTTTTGTTAGCTATTGAAGCCAAGCCCGGCTTGTTGGCTTCAGAAGGAGATTCGATTTATTCAATTTTTAGAAAAAAAAAAAAAACAAATCTCAGAGTTTTCTATCTGTTTGCATTTTTCTCAATATCAATCTCTAGTTTTTGTTGTGGTTAGGTAATGAGTTTGGATGTTCAAAGTCATTGGAGAAAAAAATGGAATGTCACTGATGAAATGCTAAGAAGATGAAGTATTGTCAAACTTCAAATTATTTTAAATTATCATTGGTTAACACATACGTGGATAACATGATTCAATGAGAACAAAACTCTGGGTTAATCCAAAATTATAAATACAAAGGATATTATGCATTCAATGCTATACTAAATGAGATAGATGCATGTTATATGCTCCATCACTCTCATGGTTCGTAAGATATGGAGAAGTGAAGAAATTGATCTCATCTAGCAATGAGTTGAATTTTCAAAGTCTTAAAAAAAATGAAATATTATAAATCAAATATCAAGAAGGTAAATTGTATATTAAATTTTAAGTTATACTGAGTTTCAAAATTATTAATATTATAGATATTATGCATTCATTCATGTGACACTATGTGAAATATATAGGTACAAGATATATATTTCAACACTTTGTCATGGTTCACAAGATAAGAAGTTATGAAAAATCTTTGTAATGAGTTGGGATTTTCAAAGGTAAGAAAGAAAAAAAATGGAATATCACAAGATAAAAGCTAAGAAGGTGAATCTCAAATTATGCATTTAATGTACACAATATGAAATAGATGCAAGGCATATGCTCAATCACTCTCTCATGATTCACAAGATATGGAGTTGAGAAGTACTTCACGGCAATCAATGACTTGGAACTTTCAAAGTCATCAAGAAAAGAAAGTGAAATGTTGTAGATTAAAAATCGATCGAGAAAGTGAAGTGTTTATAAACTTTTAAAATATTTTGAGTTTGAAATTATAAATATTATGTATACTTCGCATTCAATATTACATTACATTACGTGAAATATGCGCAGTGGTGAAGTATCTTTGGCCATGTAATGAGTTTGGATTGTCAAAGTCATTGGAGGAAAAAATGGGATATCACAAATGAAATGCTAGCTATAAGAAGGTGAAGTGTTGTTGAACTTTCAATTTTTTTTAAATTTAGAGTGGGTTAACACATATGTGGGTGACATGATTCAACAAGAAAAAAACTCTGGCTTCAAAAATTATAAATACCATGGATACTATGCATTCAATGTTATACTATATGAAATAGATTCAAGGTATATGCTCCATCACTCTCTCGTAATTAAGAAGATATGGAGTTGTGAAGAATTTCTCACCAAGCAATGAGTTGTAATTTTCAAGTTGTCATAGAAAGAAAATGAAATGTTGTAGATGAAATATCAAGAAGGTGAAATCTTTATAAACTTTAAATTATTTTATTTAACTTTAATCTCATCGTGTAAATGAGGTAATAATAATATTTTATCATTTTATCTCATCATTAAAACTTTCACAAATTTCTACATAAAAATATATAATAAACAATTCAATTTTTTCAAATCCGAAAACGATAATCATATTAAAAAAATAACTTTCAACTTTCATCTCAACTCATCTTCTCTTAACTCACTATCCAAAGCTACCCTCGATGTTATACTATGTGAAACGGGTGTAAGGCCATATATATCCCCATCACCCTGTGGCAATAGAGTCTCTCTCCCTTTCAACGTATCTATTTAGTATAAAATATTTAGCATAAAATATGAGATGTTTGAATCATTCAATGCATTTATCCATTTAACATGAACTTGATGAAGTGTGTTATGATGCCGTGAAGAGAGAAGAAGCCTTAGGGTTACGTGGAAGACAACATCGGCAGAAGTGAAGTGAACTAAGTGGAAGCTACAAAGTAAGTGAAGTGAAGGGGATCCAATGGGACGACGTCGTGCAGCGGAATTCAAATGCATGCGCAGCAACTTCCTACTCAGACGCAGCGTTTTGGCTTACATATGCCAAAACGATGCGTTCAATTATCAGAATGTTATTTTCAAATTTTTATGTCGTTTTATGTCATTTTATATGTAAGCTTTTACTTTCAGTTGTTAAACACACCGTTTTGGCATTCACAATCCAAAATGGTGCGTGGTCTGTCATACCCGGTAGGTTACTGTAGCCTTACCTAGGTGAGTTTGTTAGGGATTCGGCATATAGGCAAGGGACGGACCTGAGAGGGGCATGGAAATTCTTTAAGTCTTGATAGCAGTACGTTGTAAGGGAGGAAGGAACTACCTCGAATTGTTCCCACGTGATTTCATGAATGGATTTCGTCTTTGGGCCACTGAGATTTCTCATTGCCATTTTATCAAACAGCTGCAGTGCCATTTATTCTTAGTGCATTCAACTTCATCCTTGTCCTACAGATTCCATAGCTTCACAGTAATTAACAAGAAGACTGCAAGGGTCTTAACAAGTGGTATTATAGGAGCACCGATCCTGCCATAGTCACTTCCGCACCCTCATCCATAAATTTTTCTTCCGTATACAACAATACATCATACTAGCCAAACAGATTACATATATTCCACAATACAGACCATCCCATACACAGCTATATACAATACCAAACAATACAGGATTTTCCCAGACACACAGCCAACCCGTGACCAGAAACAATACCAACACAGGCACTCATAGCCATCACAGAAACGATTCAGCTTCATCCATGGCTGATGCTACTCGATCCAAACAAATGCAGCAACAACTCGACGCCTTGGAGGAACAACATCAAGAAACCCAAACACGTTTCACCACCATTGATGAGAGGCTGGACCAGCTCACAGAAATGGTTAGAACCTTGGTGGCTCACTAGGGGAACATGGCGAGAGACCTGCAAAACCAGCAAGAAAATGAGCAGGCGCTGCAAAGAGGGCCAAACATACGAGGTATTCGTTTAGACTTTCCTCATTTTTCTGGTGAAAATCCCTCAGCATGGATTTTTAAGGCTTCACAATACTTCGAATACCACCAAACCACCCCTGCCCAAAAGCTATTGCTAGCTTCATATCACATGGACGGGGAGGCCTTGGTATGGTACCAAGAAGCCTTAGACACTGCCCAGTTTGTGAGTTGGGAGACTTTGATGCGAGCTATGTTAGTTCGTTTTGGACCAACCACCTATGACGATCCTATGGAGACCTTAACAAGGTTAAAGCAAGTCACTACGGTGGCCACTTACAAGGCCAGTTTTGAGGCACTGTCTAATGGGGTAAGGGGTCTTTCCGAACACCATAAGTTGAGTTGTTTCCTAAGTGGTTTGAAGGATGAAATACAGTTACCTCTCCGCATGTTCAATCCACACAACTTAACGGTAGCCTTTGGCTTAGCACGAATTCAAGAAGAGTACCTCATTAGTGTTAAGAAACCAATGAAGTTCTCAGTCGAGAAGGGGCAGTTTGGGTTGAGTAACAACTATAATTCTTATGGTAATAGTGGTGGTGCAGCGGGTAACAATCTGAAATACAGCCCTCCTGTCAAAAAGGTTTTCTCCACGGAGTGGGATGAGAAACGTAAGAAAGGGCTATGTTATCATTGCGATGAAAAATGGAACCCCAACCACAATTGCAAAAAAGCTAAGGTTTACCTCTTACAAGGAGTTGGGGAGTTGGGGAGTTGGAAGCAACAGAGGAAACTACAGAAGAAATTACTATGGTGGCAGACGCACCGAGTGAAGGGGATTCAAAACAGAAAGGGGTTGTGGTTGAACCCGAGATATCTCTAAATGCAATTACGGGAACTCCTAGCTCTAAGACTATGCGACTCAAGGGGTGGATTGGGAGTATACAAGTGGTTATTTTGGTTGACTCCGGGTTCACACATAGCTTCGTGGACCCCTCTATTGCCCAAACAGCCAAGCTGGTGGTTGATAAGGCAAGAAAACTTGCTGTAAAAGTGGCTAACGGACAGGTGGTACAAGGCTTAGGTCATTGTAGCAAAGCCAAAATCAAGGTGCAAGGTATATCTTTTTATCCCTCCTTTTATGTTTTGCCTCTTAGAGGTTGTGATGTCGTTCTTGGGGTGGATTGGTTAGAGACACTTGGAACCATTGCTTGGAATTTTCATGAGTTGTCCATGAAATTTCTATATCTTGGGAAGAATGTTGAGCTGTTGGGACTAAAGTTGGAAGGTTTGACTCTTGCTAAAGGGGAAAAGTCAATGCTTACATCCATGCAAAGAGGGAAGGGATTATTTTTACAGCTTGTTAGTGAAACCAATGTATTGAGGACCTCGGGGGGAGGAGATAAGATGCATCAGCTGATTTCACAGTTTGCACAAGTGTTTGAGATTCCGAAGGGGTTATCACCCTCAAGACTCCAAGACCATAGAATACCTCTTAAGGAAGGAACTCAACCCATAACCGCTAGACCTTACCGTTACCTCCACTACCAAAAATCTGAAATTGAAAAGATAGTGGCAGAATTACTTGATACCGGAGTGATAAGGCCTAGCTCAAGTCCTTTCTCTTCTCCGGTGCTTTTGGTCCGCAAGGCGGATGGAAGTTGGCGTATGTGCGTGGACTATCGCGCACTTAACCAAGAGACTATAAAGGATAAGTTTCCTATTCCCGTGATTGATGAGCTCTTGGATGAGTTGCATGGATCGGTGGTTTTCTCTAAATTGGATTTGAGGTCCGGTTACCACCAAATCAGGGTGGTCCCCGAGGATGTTGCAAAAACAGCCTTTAGAACTCATGAGGGACACTATGAGTTTCTTGTTATGCCCTTTGGGTTGACTAATGCCCCATCAACTTTTCAAGGGCTGATGAATGAGGTATTTCGACCCTATTTGCGAAAGTTTGTACTAGTTTTTTTTTACGAAATTTTGGTGTACAGCAGCTACTGGACAGATCATTTGAGGCATGTGCAGGTAGTGCTGGAGTTGTGAAGAATTTCTCACCAAGCAATGAGTTGTAATTTTCAAGTTGTCATGGAAAGAAAATGAAATGTTGTCGATGAAATATCAAGAAGGTGAAATCTTTATAAACTTTAAATTATTTTATTTAACTTTAATCTCATCTGTGTAAACGAGGTAATAATAATATTTTATCATTTTATCTCATCATTAAAATTTTCACAAATTTCTACATAAAAATATATAATAAACAATTCAATTTTTTCAAATCCGAAAACGATAATCATATTAAAAAAATAACTTTCAACTTTCATCTCAACTCATCTTCTCTTAACTCACTATCCAAAGCTACCCTCGATGTTATACTATGTGAAACGGGTGTAAGGCCATATATATCCCCATCACCCTGTGGCAATAGAGTCTCTCTCCCTTTCAACGTATCTATTTAGTATAAAAATATGTGAATCGTATATATTTAGCATAAAATATGAGATGTTTGAATCATTCAATGCATTTATCCATTTAACATGAGCTTGATGAAGTGCATGGAGAATATGCTTACCGATCACAATCTCTAAATAGATATGTGATAAATTCACGGCCAACGATGAGTTGAAAGGAATTCATGTTAAAATCTAAAAGTCGTGAAAGAAAGAAATTAGAACGCACGAAACGGAGGTCTGGACTAAGAGCATGGATCATAATGGGGATGGGTGTGGATCAGTGCGTGGTCCTCTGGATCTTTTTCAGGGTTGGTTAATTCCAAGCAAAAGCTTCATTTTCTTTTCAGTTTTTTCCAGAAATGTCGACACCATGTGACCATTTCTTTCATCATTTTGTTAGAAAAATTCTATATACCATACTAATTGTGTTATCATTGTGTCTTATCCTCGTCCAAAGGCCATATAATAAATGAACTGAAAGGTCAATATGGGAGGGATATAATAGCAGAAGGCTGAACTTGGATGGGGTCGATGAAAAGGGCTAGAATCGTATTCTTGAAAACACCAAAGCCATCGAAAATGAAAAGCACCAAAAGAAAAAAGATGGTATGGTAGCTTTATGATTACACAGCCAAAAATGAAGGGAAAAAAAGGTCAGATTTGCATCTTATCATCAACCTGACTGATATCAACTAATTGTATTTGTATACTTATTTATCATCAGCCTGACTCACCCCTAGAAAGTTGCTCAAAGGGTGGTCCAGCCACCCTCGTTGCTGCCACACCCCCAAAGATAATTTTCAGGGTGGCGCGACTACCCCCATGGCAGTAGGAGGATCATTAAGACCATCGCAGGGTGGATAGCTGGCCACACTTTCCAGACAGCCACGAAAAATGGTCGTTAGTCGTCCAACGCAATTAAAAAAAAAAACATGAACGTAATTTTTAAAAATTTTACACATATATCCATGTAATAGTTATTCTTTCATTTTTTTGGAGAATGGCAATTCTATAAAAATGAATATTCTTTTATTTGGTTGTTTATTTTTGGAAAGAATAGTTCCACGGGAATAGTCACTTTTCATAATATTCCAAATGACTATTATTTGATAATAATAATAATAATAATAATAAAATTCTATTCATCATCCAACACACCACACACCAATATATGATTTATCATTTTTATCATTCTATTTAAGCACACATATATTGATATGTAAATATGTATATTTAAATTGTGTGATAAAAGAAATAAATCACATGTTGGTGTGTGCAGTGTGAGGATAAGTAGTAACATTTCTCTAATAAAAATGGAAAACTGGGTCAGTCACGTGGAGTGAGCTGGGCTACCTGCTAACCCTTTGGTGCTAACCACCCACCAAGGCGAGGCAGGGCGGGCATTTTTTAAAAAAAATATTATTCATTATTTGTTATTTATTCCTATTCTAACTATAGGAGTTAGCTAATTTCGATTATTTACAACATTCACTTGGTATTTTGATTTGTTCCTTGAAATTAAGTTCTCAAGTAGAGGATAAAGTGAACGAAAATCTATACTCGTCATACATATATTATATACTTATTTTTATTTTTTATTTTTTTTAGTAAGTATGTAGTATAAGAATAATGAGTAGAAATTAGTTTAATAAGAATAAAAAATAAAATAAAACAGACTTGGTATGTAGTGTAGCAAAGCCCAAAGCATCCTATTGGAAGTAAAATGAATGCAAGTGTTAAGTCCACTAAAGATCTGTTGGAGATTGAAGGCCTAGTGGCTAGTATGCAAGGTTAGAAAAGAGAAAGGGAAGAAGAGAGATTGAACCAACCAAGTGTCAAGACTGACGTCTAGTTTTGTATGATTAAGTAACCATGAACAAGCATATATATCACCAATTAAGTGAAAAGGAAGTATCATAATGTTGGCACTGTGACTAGGAATTCTCTCAAAAACATGCGTTAAAAACAAAAAACAAAAGTTCCAAAAGAGGTCGAAGCGGACAAGGTGTCCCAACAACTGGTAGTCAAAGATAAGAATGATTCCAAAAGACAAGGTGTCCCAACATCTTAGGTGTATACCACGTAACTTTGCATACTCGAGAAAAAAAGACTTTTTTTTTTTTTTTTTTTTGGTAATAAGAGAAAAAAAGATCTTGCTTGTTGGGAGATGTTTAGATATTTAGTTGAGATGAGATAAGTTGAAAACAAAAAGTCGAAAGTTGAATAAAATATTATTAAAATATTAATTTTTAATATTATTATTATTTTAGAATTTGAAAAAATTGAATTATTTATTATATTTTGTACGAGAAATTTAGAAAATTATAACGATTAGATGAGATAAATTGGAATAAATTTGGAAACTTTTGTATCCAAACCGGGCTCATTGTTTAATTAGTAGTACTGCCTATATCCAAGTTGGACTATACTTCACATTAATAGGATTCGAAAAAATCTATTTATCATCTATTTTCTCATCATCCTCTCGTCATCCCATGATATGGCATTAGATGATAGGTACACAAGTGACCTAATAAATATGTTGAACTAACCAATATAATCGATTTGACCTGATTAACATAATCTCATATAACAATTAAAATTTAGATTTATTAATAATCACAATATCTTTAGAAAAACCAATAAGACTAACTATCTACTAATAAAAAATATCATTTTTTTTTCATATTTTAACCTATAATAAAATCAATATTACAAACTCAATAATAACAAATATGAGCATTGGTTCAAAATTATAATCTTATTAATAAAGATATAAGCATATTCAAAAAGGAAAATACTTTAGTCACAAAGGAATTACATAAAAGTAAACACATAAATTTACATAGTTTGATGTGGTACATCAGGTTGTAAAGTTACTTTTATTGTAAAATAGATCTAACGGACTCATTAAGCCACTTCTGTTTGTAGATTTATTTTTGTATAATTTTTCTGTCTGTAGTACTTCTTATTGAAAAATATTAATATTATAATCTAACAATAATATAATTATAATTTTAAAATAAAATTTAAATGAGTTATTAGCGATTGATTTTTAAGAAAAAAAAATCAATTTGGAGATTGTCTTGAGCCATGAATCGTGTGTACATAAAATTGGGGAAATATAATAAAGGGAAGAAAAGAGAGCAAAGTAAGCCGAAGTTAACATATGTATTCAAGAACTCCAAATAAATGGGAACTTGGGGAAGCATATCTATTAGCACGTGTCTGTCATCCATGCTCCACCACATCCGATTCTATCCTTTCAGGTGAGTGAGCCCCAAATACAATATATAATGGTATTGCACATCATCCTTTTGCCATCGTTTTCCATACACGTATATAATAGACAATTCTAGGGGCCGCCACCCATGGATCTGCCCTTAGTCTATTTGAGATTTTTTTTTTTTTTTTTAAATATCTTCTTAATACTTTTAACCATTTAAAAAATTTTAAAATTTTATTAATAATCATTCCCTTCATCATTAAATAAAAAATTAAAATTTTGAACGTCTAATATATATATATTAAATATACGGAATTGTAATAAATTTGCATCCAACTAACCAACATAATCAATTTGGCCTGATTAACATAATCTTACATAAAAGTTAAAATTTAGATTTATTAATAGTCACAATATATTTAAAGAAATAATAAGACTGACTATCTACTGACAAAAAATATTAATTTTTTTTCAGATTTTAATCTATAATAAAATTAATATGACAAACCCGATAATAACAAATATGAGCATAGGTTCAGTATTATAATCTCAATAATAAAGATATAAGCATGTTAAAAAAGGAAAATATTTTAGCCACAAAGAGATTACATAAAAGTAAACTTATCAACTTACGTGGTTTGATATGGTACATCAGATTGTAAAGTTTTTTTTATTGTAAAGTAGATCTAACAAACTCATTAAGCCACGTCTATTTGTAGATTTACTTTTGTATAATTTTTGTGTCTGTACCAGTTCTCATTGAAAAATATTAATATTATAATCTAATAATAATATAATTATATAAATAATATAAAATTTAAAATTTTATTAGTAATCATTAAATAAAAAAAGCAATTAAAATCCAAGCAGTGATTTTGAACGTCTAATATATATATATATATATATATATATATATATTTCTACATATATCATTTTTCTATATATATATATATGTATTAAATATACAGAATTTTAATAAATTTGCATCCATGGTAGAAAACATCTGACTAATTGGCATCGGCTAATATCTCTCAGTTCAAGCTAATCCACCGGTTGTAAAAATAAAAATAAAAAAAATAAAAAAAAAATCAGTAAACGTTAATAAACCAGTTTTCTTTTTAATGCGTACAATAAAAGTCTTAATACAGTATTTAATCATATTAGATTAATGTTCTCTAAAGTTAAATGAACTAGTCATGCACCTATTCGGAAATTACTAATTTTTTATTTTTTTTCTATTTTTATTTTTGTTTATTACTAAACTGTGAAATGTTTTGAACGTGAATTTCTTCGATTATTAATTTTAGGAATTATATGTAGTAGGGCTGTGCATAATGGGCCTTCAGCCCGATCTGTCCGAAGGATCTAACATTTCCAACCCGTGAAAGGCGGGTTCATCGAGTCAAAAGCGGAAGACGGGTTTTAGGAAAAATAAACCGTCGAATCCAAAACTCTGAAATCTGAAGTCTTAATCTCTTCTTCTCTCCACTGTAGAACTTTAGTCACTATCGCCATTCTCCATCGCCGTTCACCGTCGCTGGTCGCTGAGGTCATCGCTGAGGTGCGTTCTCTCTCTCTCTCTCTTTTGCGAACAACCCACTACGCCATTTGGCTTTCGTTTTCCATATTTTGGCCTGAATGCAGTGTCCCAATCATATCTATATATTTTGGTTTTTTCTGGGTTGATTACTCTTTACTGCTTAATTCCTCCCTTTTGTCTTCGATTTTGGTTTGGATCTCGGTAGTCGATCCACTGATTTTGTTTTGTTTTTTTTTTTTTTTCTTCAATTTGGGTATATTTTAGATTTTGGTTCGGGTATCGTTTTTTCAATGTGTCAAAGTAATGATGCAGTGTTGAAATGTATAGCGGCGAATATGAAGATTAAGTATGATAAATATTGGGGATCAATCGAGAAGACTAACTTGATGATATTTATTGCTGTTGTTCTTGATCCAAGATGAAAATTTAATCTTTTGCATTTTTTGTTCAAAAAAATATATGGTAGTTATTTAGTCGAAGAAATGATGACAAAAATAAAAAACAATTGATGATTGATATTTATGGAGAATATGGTGTTGTGTATGGGAGTTCAAGTGGAGTTTCCTATTCTGAGTCTCTTTCCTCAGTTGATCCTAGTATGATTGATTCTGATTCTCAACAGAGTTTTTGTGTTGAGTATGAGCAAGAAATAATTGAATCTAATTTGATGAACAAATCAGAGATTGATCAGTACTTGGAACATGGTTGTGAGACACGAGCTCCAAATTTTGATATTTTAGATTGGTGGAAGATCAATGAAGTAAAATATCCTATTTTGGCAAGAGTTGCACGGGATGTGATGGCCATTCCCGTTTCTACTGTTTCTTTTGAATCAACCTTCAGTATAGGGGGTCGGGTGCTTGACCCATTTTGTAGTTCACAATCTCCAAGAACAGTCGAGGCACTCGTTTGTACACAAAATTGGTTGAGGGATCCAATACCCATTGATCTTCGTGCCTCCTTAGATAATATTGAAAGTTTTGAGGCGGAATTGGGTAATAAACTTATTTCTTATTTACATATTTATTAAACTTTTTCATTATGTTTATTTTTATATCATTTAATAATTATCATGTGTTTTTTTAGAGTTTGATCCAAAATCAAGTTTTACTTACGTTGATGAGGAGTAACTCAAGGCTTATGGTTTGCATGATGGTATGTTTTTCATTTTCACTCTTTTGTTAGAGAAAGTAAAACACTTTGTGTTGACTTGGATTATTTGATGTGCTATTATTGATTTGGTGTTATGCTTTTTCATAATGACAGATATAGAGGAAGAGATGGGAAGCTGTTGTTATTTGATTGTTGGATGCTCTTCAATCTTTTATCCGTTAATGTTCATATTTTTGTAATTTAGATAGTTTTTGTAATAGATGGCTTATGTACATTTTTTTTATTAGTTCTAATTTAGATAGTTTTTGTGATAGATGGCTCCTTCTTTTTATTAGTTCTAGTTCTTTGGTTTATTTTTTGGAAGAATTAATATTCTTCTTCTTTTGGTTTTTTTTTTTTTTTCATTGGTTTATGTCAATATTTTTTTGAAGTCTTTTGAGATCTTAGTGAACCAGTTTTGCATGCTATATTCATTCTATTAAGCTGTAACTTAACACAGGTCACTAACATTGAAAAAAAAAAAAACCGAAGACCCGACCCGACCTGGTATTGTACGGGTCGGGTCGGACCGGGTTGGCGCGCAAACAGTACCGGGTCGGGTCGGACCGGGCCCAGACCTGGTTGGACTGCATCAGGTTGCAACCCTAATATGTAGAGGGAAGAAAATGAACTGCTAGAAACGAAAGAGATGAAATATTTCTAAACTTTCAAATTATTTTAAATTTAGGATTAGTTAACATATAAATAGATGGTGTGATTAAACTATGAGCTCGAAAATATAATTGTCAAATATCCATTCAATGTTATAATATTTGAAAATAGGATTAGTTAACACTAATACTATCACCGCTCACAAGATGCAGAGTTATGAAAGAATCTTTGGCCATATAATGAGTTGGATTTTTTTTTTTTTAAATGTGTTAGGATCACATGTCCAAGAGTGACCCCTCCCCAATTTTATTAATTACCCTCGGTTGTGGCAGAGGAAAACCGTGATTACAAGTCAAGCATATGGGGTAGAAAGAAAATCCAGCATGCAGAAAAAAAAAAAACCAAGCCATAATAAATAAAAAACAAGAAACAACGAAACGACAAACAAAAACAAACGAAACTAACAAAGACGAAACGAAGGCAACCCGGAGTAGTCCATGCTAATAAGTCCACGCAGTGCTCAAAGAGTCTCCATCAAGTGGGAAAAAACTGAATCACTACCAGAGGCCCCATGTTTGGCTAACCAATCAGCAACTTTATTTCTCTCACGAAAAACATGGTGAATCGAGCAAGTCATGAAACTCATAATTTCAATAATTTCCTCACATAAATCCTCCAGATACCACACCCCACACCTTTTACTCCTCCATAAAGAAATAACTGTCATAGAATCAAGCTTAGTATCCACATAATTGAAGGATAAGGATTTACAAACCTGGAGCCCATGAAGAAGAGCTAAAAGCTAGGCCCGATTATTAGAGCTTGTACCAATGAACGAAGAAAAAGCATGAATTAAATTACCATGATCATTTCTAATAATCCCACTTATACCTGAGACGCCCAGATTACCCAAGCTAGTGTCATCTGTGTTAAGTTTAACCCAACCCACCGAAGGCTGTTGTCAAGCAATAACTTTGCAAAGTCGAACTAGGGGGAACACAGGTTGGACATGCAAACCCTCAGGTACCTGCAAATCAAAACCAGAGATGTGAGCACTAGCATGCATATCACGAAAAATAAGACTAATCCACCGACAAACTGAGTAAATAATTTCAGAAGCAGATTCAAAGCGACCCTCCATACGCGCCAAATAGGTCCTCCGCCAGATTCTCCAAGTGATAACCACCGGGAGAATTCCCACAAAATGCCAACTTGAGATGATAATTTCGCATGGCGAAACCAAGTCTGCACCGTGACTTTCCAGTTACGGCGATTCGGGATACCAAGGCTAGCCCCAAAATATCGCCAAGCAGTGCTAACAATATCACCAGCAAACAGAACATGGTTCTGGTTCTCATAGTGACCGTTAGCACAACAATCACAACGAGAGATAATATGAATGCCAATGCATCAAAGATGATGATCTACACTAAGGGCCATATACCAAGCTTTCCACATGTGGATAGACATTTTAAGAGGAAGACTCTTATGCCGCATCCAAGAATGCCCTTCAATAGTGCCACCCTTAATACGGAGACAATCCAAAGCTGACTTAGTGGAAAACAAACCATTATTATTATTGGTCCAGATCAAAACATTCAAGCTCGGTTTAGCCTTACAAATATCCTCTAAAATACCATCAAGAAAATCTGGCCCCACTAACTGGAGAATAAAATCCACATCCCAACCATTAGATAATTTGCAATCCTGAACTTGAAGATGGGGGTGACCCACAATATGCATATCATTAGCTAAGGAGCCTCTGTCCCGCCATTTATCATACCAGAAGAAAACCTTTCCATCTTTAAGACACCACTTAGAGTTATCCAAAACCAAAGGAAGGGTTTTAGCAATAATTTTCCAGAACCTTGTACCCTTAGTTGGATCAACCAGGGTCCAAGGCCTAGAACCCACATACTTGCCCTTAAAAAAATTGGCCTATAAAGAATTACCTTGAATAAGATTCCAAGCAAATCTAGCATGAAGGGCTTGTTGCATATCATCAAGATTCCTAAGAGCCAAGCCACCTTCCTCCACGAGACGGCATATAGAGTTCCAGGCCACCCATTTTTTCTTACCTTTACCATTCCCCTCCCCCTAGAAAAAGAGCTCATCATACAATGAAGGGTTTTAATAGTGGATTGCGGGACCTGAAGAACAGCAAATAAATGAAGCGCCATACTAGAAAGAACATGATGTAGTAAAATAAGACGGTCACCCACCGAAAGGAATTTCATCTTCCACTCCTGATATATTCTTTTGAATTTTAGACATCATATCTTCCAAATGCACTTGTTTGAAATGACCCAAAACAATAGGCACGCCAAGATATTTGAATGGGAAAGACCCTTCTGAAAATCCAGTCTTTTGTAATAATAAGCTTTTACAAGCCAAAGAAATTTTTTGAGAGCCGTAAATGGAAAATTTAGAGTGATTGATACATTGACCCGACCAACTTTCATATTTATGAAGCACAGATAAAATCTCCCTTAGGGCTTTAGAGCTACCATTAGAAAAAAACACCACATCATCAGCATACATAAGATGAGAAATTATAGGCGTACCTCGAGCCTGCAATTGACCAAATTTTCGAGCCTCCATACTTTGCTTGATCAATCGAGAGAGAACTTCTTTAAGAATAATAAAAATATAGGGAGAGAGGAGATCACCTTGATGCAAGCCACGACCACCTTGAAAAAAGCCTTTAATAGTTCCATTCATAATAATAGAATACCAAGGATTTGAGATGCAGTTTCTGATAAGAGCACAAAAATTAGAAGAAAAACCAAAACAGTGAAGAACCTCTAAGAGAAAGAACCAATCCACTAAATCATAAGCTTTAGTCATATCTAGTTTAATCATGATATTACCACCATGGGCCTTCTTATTAATGGAGTCGACCATTTCCTGCGTGATACTAATATTTTCAAAGATTCTTTTCCTAGGAATGAAAGCACCTTGCTCCCACGATATCATTCATGAGAGGAGACCTGTCAAGTGTTTAACAATGATTTTGGAGCATATTTTATAGAACATCGAGCATAGGTTGATAGGCCTAAACTTATCAAAACTAGAAGGTGTATAAAACTTTGGAATTAAGACCAGAAAAGATGCTGTAAAAAATCTAGAAAGATGTTTAGAAACAAAAAAAATCAGATATAGCTTCCAACACATCCTCTTTCACAATCTCCCAACAACTTTCGAAAAAACCATAACCAAACCCATCAGGTCCCAGAGTACTATTAGAAGGGATAGAGGAAAGAGCAAAGAGCAAAGAACACTTCATTCATAGAAGGAACAGAACACATAATGGAGTTGTCAGAATCTAAAATAATAGGTGAGATAAGAGTCGGCGGGCCCTGCAAAAAATTAGAAAAGAAATCCACAGCCTCCTGATGAAGAGTCTCCGACGAATTGAAAACCATCCCATTCAAAGACCTCATTTCCACCACTTTTTTATGCCGTTTATTAGCAAGGCAGGCATGGAAAAACTTCATGTTACGATCACCTTCCATATGCCATTTTAACTTAGACATTTGGGCCAATCTAGTATCTTTACGAATGAGCCAATTCTCCAATTCCGCAGATGAAACCATAAGATCCCTCTCCGTAGTTTCATCCCAGTTTTGCTGAAGCTTATTTTCAAGCTCCTCTATGTGTCTCTCAAGAGAATTTATATGCATAGTGGTATGACTGAAAATCTGTTTATTCCATTCACGCAAGGCAACCTTAGTGTTCTTTAACTTAAAGGCCAGTTTAGTAAGACCATGACCACCAACAGACGCAGACCACGCCTGACGAACACACATAAAAAATTGCGGATGATCCACCACATTTGTTGAAAACGAAAAGGCAAACGACCATAAGAAGAAGTGAACTCAATAACCAAAGGAGAGTGGTCAAACGTGGTGTGCAGAATATAAGAACATACTGCATTCAGAAAATAAGAGAGCAAAGAGAAATCCATAAAATCCCGATCTAACTTCGCTCAAGACCGAGCAAGACCCGACTGCCCATTACACCAAGAAATATTTCTACGCTTAGATTTCACTTCGACCAAACCACCTTGGTGGACCCAGGCATTGAAATCCTCCATCGTAGCATTCGAACGTGGTAAACCACCCTGTCTCTTCGAATTATTCCGAATTATGTTAAAATCCCCAGAAAAAAGACAAGGCTCCGAGCCCATAGACTGGGAACTAAGATCCTCCCACAAACTTTTCCTCTCATACATGCTGCACTTAGTAGAGATAATATTACATAAAAAATGGTAGCACCTCGTGTTTACACGAAGGGAATAAACTGCAAATTTGTCCGCACCACTTGTAAATCAAGAGCATTGTCCCAAAAAATCTACATTTTACCACCATCAGCTACATTAGATCAAAAGGAATCAAAATGTAAGGAATGCTTCGAACGGATAGCTTTGTCCAGAGTTTGGAACAGTTCCAAAACCGCTACCATCTTAGGCTTGAAATTACAAACTAACTTCTTTAATCTACATCGAGAGGTACCAATGCCACTGGCATTTCAAACAATGATTGAGTCGCTCATAAAGACAAGGTAGAGGGACGGGTAATGACCCTCATCGAACTTCTAACTTTCTCAAACTTTTTATTCTGATATTTTTTCTTAACAGTTTTGCCTTCAGATTTCGAATGATAGTCCTTAAACTGACGAAGCACTTTTGGAGGAATATCAAGGTCAGGCTCGAAAACAATATCTTTGAGCATAGTGCCCAGATTTTCATTCAGAGGCCCATCTGCATCCTCACTAGGCGCTAGCACCCCCCCCATCATCGGTTACTGCAACCTCCGTAAGATTTATCCCCTGGGCTGGGGATGGTGATGCATTGGAAGGTTGTTCAAAAAGAGCATCAACAGATTCATCAGCCTCTTTCTCAGGAGAGATAACTACGAGGTTAACCGTCAAGTCATCACCTTGCAGGAAGATTTATCCCCTGGGCTGGGGATGGTGATGCATTGGAAGGTTGTTCAGGAAGAGCATCAACCGGTTCATCAGCCTCTTTCTCAGGAGAGATAACTACGGGGTTAACCGTCAAGTCATCACCTTGTATATTACCAGAATTGGTTCCACCAGAGTCTGATTCTCTTTTCTCTCGGCCACGGTTTTTCTCCCCATGCATGGATTTCCCCACACGACAGGTCTTTGTATTATGTCCATGCACTCTACATTTTCCACAATACGCAGGCAAAGTCTCATATAGTACCTCATGTTTCCTACTCGTAGACAAACCAGAAGCACCAATCCAGAAGTAAGAAATCGGTTCCTTGGCAGCATCCATCTCCAAAAAAATTCTTGCTCCATCGGTCCGGGTCGCACAACGTGTGGGATTATCCCTGCATATAAACCGACCAATAGGTGCTGTGAAAATTCGTAGGAAAGATTCTTGATAAAAGTTTGAGGTAATCCGGGAAGCAAAATCCACACAGGGAAGTTAGATGGTTCGTGCTCCTCATTGAATTTTGGAGATCAGCGAAAAGCATGATAATTCACTCCATTCACTTCACAGGACTCACAAGACAAAGCTTTCACAATGTCAGCTTCCGTAGCCAGCCTAACGAAAACGTAAAGGGGAAATTTCATGGATTAGACCACCGGGGTAGAAGACAGGCCCCAACGGCTAGAGATAATGGCACAGATAGCATCTAGAGAGGGCCTTTGTCGAAGGAACTTGAGCAAAATAGAGAAATGGAATGGCTTCGCCAAGTGAGTGATTTCTTCTTTAGACAACTAGAAAAAAATTTCGCCGTTCACGACTTTAGGCACACGAGGGGCGAGTATGATATCAAGAAGGGGTTGTGGAACAGCAGCAGCCATTTTGGCAAAAGACTGGCGGCCAGAGGAGTGGCCATCAGTGTAGCCAAACGTACAAGGAACCTTGTGATCACAAAGAAACCCTAGCAAAGCACGTAAGGGGCAGTTTTGGAATCATAAAATATCCTTCCTTGATGTTCAAACTAATGAGTTGGAATTCTTAAAAGTCATGAAAGAAAAAAATGGAATGTCACAACAGAAATGATAAGAATGTAAAGTGTTTCCACACTTTCATATTATTTTAAATTTATAGTCACTTAATACATACGCAAATGAGATAATTTAACGAGAAAAAGGCTAAGGGTTCAAAAATTATAAATACCAAGGATATTATGCATTAAATGTTACACTATGAAACAGATGCAAGATATATGCTCCATTGCTCCCATGGTTCACAAGATATTGTGTTATGAAGAATTTCACATCAAGCAATTAGTTGGAACTGTCAAATTCATCAAACAAAGTGATGCAGGGGATCTGAGCTTGAATATGAATCCGATGAGGTTCAGCTGACAGATACGACATTAAAAACACTATATTATTTCGAGAAGGTAGACTAGTGCAAAACTGGCAGGAAGAGATCAGTATTCTTTGGATTTGGGCGAGTAACGACTTATTCCTTGATTGGACGAGAAGTCTTATTCATTGGTTGGGTGAGAAGAAATGGCGACATCAATATTTTAGTTATAACTTTGGCTACATGTGTTAGAATCGTGCATATGACCTAATCAGGAAAGCTCTCCTCTGCGCGCACATCGTGGTCACCATGCTTTGCTTGGTGGGCCCCTTGTTGACCCCAAAATCAGCAATTTCCCTTCCGAATTGTCATTTTTAGTTAACTCCTTCATTTTTGGTTAATTTTCTTTTATGGTAGTGGTTATCTTTAGTAACGATTTTATTTCAGATTCTTACGCTACATTTTAGTAATAGTTATCTTATTTCGTATTCTATTGTTTGACCTTAATTAAAATTTTTCCATTTTGTTTTAGCTATTGAAGCCCGACTTGTGGGCTTCAGAAGGAGATTCAATTTATTTTATAATAAAACACAACTCTCAGAGTTTATCTCAGAGTTTATATCTGTTTGCAATTTTTCTCAATCTCAATCTTTAACTTACGTTGTTTAACTAGCCGTCACAATAATCTCCTATTATGTCCCAGTTTCAGTTGCAATCAAAGCTTTAGCGTTTTCCTGGGGTGAATTAATGTCAATTTTCATGTCTGGTGGTACAGGTCGTGGTCAACGTGGACAGGTTCCAAATGAGGAAGTCCCTCCCTGCGATCGTAACATGCAGGACATGATGATTGCAGATTTGCAGAGGCAAATAATAGAATTATCCCAGGGTGTAGAGGCGCAAAACCTGGAGGGTCAGACTTATGATCAAGAGTCTGAATCTAGTTTTGAGAACATGTATCACAATCGTGCTCCTTTTCAAGAGTACTGTGGTAGGAGGAACGATGTGGAGACCTAGGCTTCATAGTGGATCTACCAGAATTTTTTGGTACTCTGTAGACGGAGGGCTTCATCGATTGGTTGCAAAAAGTGGAACGTATATTTGAATACAAGGATGTCCTAGATCATATGAAGGTGAAACTAGTCGCCATCAAACTGAAGGGTCGAGCTTCTGCTTGGTGGGAGCAGTTGAAGCGGTCTTGGGAGCGACAAGGTAAAGCAAAGATTGGTGACTAGGAGAAGATGAAGAAAAAAATAAAGGGTCACTTTTTGCCCTTTGAATATACTTAGACCTTGTTTTAGCGACTTCACATGTTGAGGTAGGGAATGAAATCCATTGATGAGTACACCGAGGAGTTCTATTAGTTGGTGGCCCAGAATGATCTTTCCAAAACTGAAGAGTAAATGGAAGCACATTATTTGGGTGGCATGCAGCAACCTTTACAGGAGGTCCTCGGCCTCCACTCTTTGTGGACTATTTTTAAAGTGTATCAACGTGCTCTAATCGTGGAGAAACGGCAAACTAGGCGACCTACGCCAAGGGGCAATCAGAATATAAAGGGGGGTACATCCGTAGGAGACTCACCCTACTCTACAGTCCACTCAAGGTCAAAGTTTGAACACCAACATTCAGTGCTTCAATTGCGGGGAGCCTAGTCATAGGGTGACATGATGCAGAAAGTCCACCAACCAAAAGGGGCAAAACCTCCTAATCAATAAAGATGACATGGAGGATGTTGAAAGCATGGGAGAACCGATCTATGACGAAGATGGCAAGGAAGGGGATGTCTTGCACGAAGATGGTAATGAGACCCTTGACGTTAGAAAGAGTTTACTAACTCCCAAGGGTGATTAGGTGAAGACTGGTTGAGTACTAATATCTTTCACACTACCTGCACTATTTTCAAGAATGTGTGAAAATTGAGCATAGATAGTGCTAGCTATGAGAATGTGGTCTTCGAGAAAGCAATTCAAAAGCTTTAACTCAAGACAGACCAGCACCCAAAGCTGTACAAATTGTCGTGGCTGAAGAAGGGCAGTGAGGTCACAGTCAACCAATGGTGTTTGGTCTCCTTTTTGATTGGTTGGAAGTATTTTGACAATGCGTGGTGTGACGTGGTATCCATGTATGCTTGCTATCTATTGCTAGGCAGGCCGTGGTAGTATGATCAAAGCGCGATTCACGATGGACATAAAAACACATATTCCCTTAGCATTAAAGGGAAGAAGGTCACCTTAGCACCTCGATAGGAGGGAGCTGCTTCTGCTCCTGAGGGGTGAAAGGGACAGACTCTTCTATCAAAGGCTAGATTCTTGGAGGAGGCAAAAAATGAAGACATGGTGTTTGCCTTAGTGCCATGTAACGACCATGGCGGGATGGATCGTGAGATACCGCCGAAGTTCAGCAAATACTATCTGAGTTTGTAAATCTAATGCTGGAAGACTTTCCCCATGGCCTGCCGCCCCTGAGAGATATACAACACCAGATTGACTTGGTTCCGGGATCTAGTTTGCCCAACAGAGCAGCATATCGCCTCAACCCTAAGGAATTTGAAGAATTGCAACGCCAAGTGCTTGAATTGTTAGAGAGGGGCTACATCCGTGAAAGTATGAGCCCATGCGCAGTTCCTGCCCTCCTGGTACCCAAGAAAGATGGTTCATGGTGCATTTGCATGGACAATAGAGCCATTAATAGATTCCCAATTTCCAACCTGGATGACATGCTGGATCAGTTGTCAGGTTATAAAATCTTTTGCAAAATTGAACTTTAAAGCGGGTATCAACAGATTCGAATATGCCCTGGCGAAGAGTGGAAGGAGACGTTCAAGATGCAACACGGCCTCTACAAGTGGTTGGCCATGCCCTTTGGGCTATCCAACGCACCCAGTATGTTTGTGAGATTTATGCATTACGTTTTGAGGTTGTTTATTGGAAAGTTTGTTGGTCGTCTACATTGATGATATCTTCGTCTACAGTCCGATGAGTATTTGTTTGTCAACCAAAAGAAGTGCCCATTTTTCGCCACTTCTGTTACATTCCTTGAATTTGTCGTCTCTACAGTGGTTTCCAAGCAGATCAATCCTAAGTATAAGCCATCTTAGAGTGGCCAACCCCCAAGATCCTACACGATCTGCGGAGCTTCCATTGAATGGCCTCCTTTTATCGATTATTCATCCGGAATTTCAACACTCAAATCACTTACATCACAGAGTGCCCATAGGGGCATTCATTCCAGTGCTCCAAGGAAGTGTTGACCAGTTTATGGCTGGTAAAGCAGAAGATGATTGAAACACCAGTTCTGGCACTCATTGATTTTGAGAACATCTTCGAGGTGAATTGAGATGCTTCCGGGTGGGTATTGGCGGCATCCTGAGTAAAAAAGGACTACATGCAGCATTTTTCTGTGAGAAATGGTCAGGATCGAAGAAAAACTACTCCATGTACGACTTGGAGTTCTACGACATGATACAGTCCTTGAAACACTAGCAACACTATTTGGTACAAAAGGAGTTCATTCTGATTACTGACCATGAGGCATTGAAGTACATCAACAGGCAACACAAGCTGAGTAGACGACATGCCAAATGGGTCGCCTATCTGCAAGAGTTCAATTATCGCTGAGACACCAATCGGGGAGCTTGAATCGGGTTGCATACACTTTAAGTTGACGCGTGGCACTCCTCACCACCATTAGTACCAGAGTGGTGGGCTTTGACACTTTCAAGGATTTGTACGCCGAAGATCCTTCCTTTGGAAAGATTCTTAAGGAAGTAACTGAGCGTAGGCAAAGTGATTTTCTTTTGCACGTCAAATTTTTTTTTCCATTGCCTACAGTTGTATATCGTAGATTGTTCCTTGAGAGAACACATTATACGGGAACTACATGGCGATGGGAACTTTGGGTGGGAAAATACTTTGGCTTTGATCGCAGATTACTATTAGCCCATGTTGACTAGTAACATGGCACGATACGTGGCGAGATATTTCGTGTGCTAGAGAGCGATGGGAATCCTCCCCAATACTGGCCTTTACACTCCATTACTTGTACCTGATGGTTCATGGCTTGACGTTAGTATGGATTTTGTCTTGGGTTTACCCAGGACCCAACGCACCTTGGATTCGATCTTTTTTGTGGTTGATCGGTTTTCTAAGATGGCTCATTTTGTAGCTTGTAGAAAGAACATGGACGCCACTTATATCGCTCATCTTTATTTCAACAAGATTGCTCACTTGCATGGTGCTCCTTAGTCTATCACCTCAGATCGGGATACGAAATTTATGAGTAATTTTTGGAAATGTTTGTGGGAAAATCTCGGAACGAAACTGAACTTTAGTAGTGCCTACCACTCCCAAACCAACTGGCAAACCAAGGTGGTGAATCGAACTTTGGGCAACCTTCTGATAAGTTTGGCGGGTACTAAGCTAGAATAGTGGGACCTCACCTTATCGCAGACAGAGTTTGCTTACAACGGATCCAAGAACCGAATTACCCGGTTGAGTCCATTTGAAGTTGTGTACGATCAAAATTTGTCGGGCGTCCTTGACTTCGCCCCTGTCCCATAAATTGGTCGCCTGAACTTTAAGGCTAAGGAGATGGTAGAGCATCTTCAAGGAGTACACGACCAAGTCAAACAAGCAATGCAAAGTGCAAGGTTCAAGCAAAAAATTGTCGCCGCCAGAGATTTTTTGAAATTGGAGATTTTTTTTGGGTTATGCTAACCCATGATCTTTTTCATGTTGGCGAGTACAATAAGTTGAAGGATAGGAAGATTGGAGCTTGTGAAGTTCTCCAAAAGATTAACGACAATGCATATAGATTGCATATTCCCAGTCATATGAGGACTTCAATTGTGTTCAACATCAAATACCTCAGTCACTACTTTTTCGACGATGGCGTGAACTCGAGGGCGAGTTCTTTCCAACCTGGGGAGACTGATGCAAGGGGATCCAAGCCCAAATATGAGTCTGATGACGTTCAGCTGACAGATGCGATATTAAAAGTACTAGACTATTTTAAGAAGGTAAACCAGCGTAAAATCGATAGGAAGAGATAAGTATTCCTAGGATTTGGGGGATGAGCGGCATATTTGGGCGAGGAGTGGCATTCATTGGATTTGGGTGAAAAACAGCTTATTCCTTGGTTGGACGAGAAAACTTATTCCTCAGTTGGTTGAGGAGAATTGACGACATCAGTATTTGAACTATAACTTTGGCTACAGACGTTAGAATCGCACATATGACTCCAATCTAGAAAGTTCTCTTCGGCACGCACGTCTTGGCCACCATGCTTTGCCTGGTTGGCCCCTTGTCGACCCCAAAATCAGCCATTTGTCCTTCCTAATCTTCATTTTTAGTTAACTCGTTAGAATAATCTGCTATTATGTCCCAGCGTCACAAATAAAATGAAATGTTATAAATAAAATATTAAGAATGTGAAGTGTATATAAACTCTTACACTATTCTGAGCTTGAAAATTATAAATATTATAAATACTATGCATTGAAAATTACACTATGTAAAATATATTTGAGATATATATTTCATTACTCTTTGATGGTTCACAAGACGCGGAGGTAGGACTAATCTTTCACCATGTAATGAGTTGAGATTTTCAAAGTCATTAAAGAAAAATTGAAATGTCACAAAATGCTAAGAAAAAATGTTTTTGAACTTTCAAGTTATTTTAAATTTATAGTCAGTTAACATATACGTGGATGACATGATTCAACGAGAACAAAACTAATGGTTTGAACATTACAAATACCATGCATGTATATTATGCATTCAATGTATAGTATATGAAACATATGCAAGGTATATCCTCCATCACTCTTTTTGGGGTTACAAGATATGGAGTTGTGAAGAACTTAACACCAAGAGATGAGTTGGAATTTGCAAAGTCAACAAAGAAAGAAAATGAAATGTTATAGATGATGTGCATTGAATGTTACATTATGTGAAATATTTGCGAGATAAATACTTCATCCCTCTCTCATGATTCACAAGATGCAAAGTTGTGACGAATGTTCGACCATGTAATGAGTTGGGATTTCAAAATTATTACAAAAAAAATAGAATGTCACAGACAAAATGCTAAGAGGGTGAAGCATTTTCGAACTTTCAAATTATTCTAAATTTATAAACTAAGGATATATAAACTAAGGATTTATAAAACTAAGGTTAACACAAACGTGGATGACATGATTGAACAAGAACAAAACTAAGGATTCTTAAATTATAAACATCGTGACACTTGAGGATGCCATGATTTCCTTTGTTCAAGAGACAAATGCAAGGTTTAAAAAGAGTGATTCACAGTTGGACAACATTGAGACTCATTGTAGCAACATGGAAGCTGCTATAAAGAATCTTGAAGTGCAAATTGGTAGCCACGACCATCAATACCCAACAAATAGGAACTTTTCCTAGCAACACAAAAGTGAATCCAAAGGAGCAATGCAAGGCCATCACACTTAGGAGTGGAAGAGAAATTGAGAGGTCACCATCAAAGGAAACCAAGTCCACCCCTACAGCTGCAAATAATGGTCAAAGCAAGAATAAAGTTGAAGAAGAGGACAATACACTAAGAGAGACTGACATGCCTCCAGTAATTTCATTTCCTAACAATCCTCCTATTCTATCTACTCCACTTCCTTATCCTCAGAGTTTTCAAAAATAAAATTAGATAAGCAATTTTCTAAGTCTTTGGATATTTTTAAGAAAATTCACATAAATATTCCTTTTGCAGTTGCCTTGAAACAATGCCAAATTATATCAAATTCCTGAAGGACATCATTTCCAAGAAGAGAAGGTTGGAGGAGTTTGAAACAATGAAGCTTTCTGAAGAATGCAGTGCTATTCTTCAAAAGAAATTACCTCAAAAATTAAAAGATCCAAGGAATTTCACTTTGCCTTGCACTATTGGAAATTCATTTTTTGATAAAGTTTTATGTGATCTTGGTGCTAGTATTAATCTTATACCACTTTCTGTTTGCAGGAAATTAGGATTTGAAGAGATGAAATAAACAACCATTTTCTTGCAACTAGCAAACCGATCAATCAAGTATCCACGTGGAATCATAGAAGATGTATTGGTAAAGGTGGATAAATTTATTTTTCTTGCTAATTTTGTGGTGTTAGATATGGAGGGAGATGAAGAAGTCTCACTAATTTTTGGCCGACCATTCTTGGCTACAGGAAGGACTTTAATTGATGTTCAAAAGGTGAGTTAACATTGAGAGTGAACAAATAAGAGGTTATGTTCAACATCTACCAAGCCATGAGAATTCCAGAAGAGCCAAGCACTTGTTTTAGGGTAGATGTCATTAAATAATGTGTAGAAGAAGTCTTTCAAGAAGATACACTAGCCGATCACCTAGAACGAGCCTTGCAGCAGGCTACATTACCTAGAATGAAGTGGAGAGGAATTGTGCACTTATTCCTCTTGGAGATCCCAATTGATGAAGGTTGAAAAGTCTGTCTGTAAACTTTAAAACAAGCGCTTATGGGAGGCAGCCCATAAAACTTTCTTTTATTCTTTTATTTTTATTATTTTTATTTTTATTTTTTTGAATAATTTGGATTTTGATGCAGATTTATTTAGCATGAATAAAGAGCTAAAAATTACAAACTACGACTGATTTACCATGAAACCAGGGAAGTTTCTTTCATTTCTTCAATCTTTCTCAGTTTTGCATTACAATGAGGACATTGTTTAGTTTAAGTTTGGGGGTGTAAACTCCTAGAGTCATTTTGTCTTCTTGTTTGCTATTTATTTTATTTTTTTTGTGATTTTATAAGTCTTGAGTTGTTGAATTCTCTTTCCAAGCATGTATTTGAGTATGATTAAATTCTCTATGACTCTGAAATTTGTGATTGAGGATAGGATTGAGAAAAATTTTCAAAAATTTCTGTTATGTCAAGCTGAGTTTTGTGGGTACTTTGATTTAAATCTTTGACCTTGAACATAATTAAGCACATAGTCATTTTTTTCTTTATTCCATTTTGTTTATGAAGAGAATGAGTTGAATTAATTGGGTCAGGGAAGTTCAATCTTACTTTGCTCTAGAATCCGTTGATGGATCTTTGAGGCGAAATCCTAGTTGATACTAAATATTAGAGAAATGATCTAGGCAAATTTTTTGTCATAACCAAAAAGCTTTCTCAGCCATCCTAATTATCATGCCATCATTGCATGGTGTATTTCTATAGTCAACACCTTGAGCTTTATTATACATAAGTCTTTATTTGTTCTTTTAACTACATAAATCATTCCCGTTCTAAATTTGAAAAACCATGATTTACCTTTTACAGTTTGAGAAAATACTTTGGTGGAAATCTATATTTAAAGAGAAAGTTAGTTCAAAGTAAATTATGTTCTATACGATCTAAGTGTGAAAAAAAAAAAGAAAAAAAAAAGTGAACGAAGAAAAAAAAAAGGTTGAAATGGTTGAAGATTTGAAAAGGCTACAAGAATTGATGTGGCTGAACGAAAAAGGTGGAAAGTTAAAAAAAAAAGTATTATTGTTGGGTTTGTCTTTTATTCAGCTGTGATTTATCCATCATGGCAGAAAAAAAAAATCAATAAGTGGAGTACGAATCACCTCAGATTTTGTTAAATGTGTACTTGATACTACTTCATTGATTACATCAACAATAATATCACAAGTATGAGCATATAATTGAGAAAGAGTTATGATTTGAATCATGTGAATATCTCTTTTATTGTTATTTTCACCAATTATTTTTCCAGTTTTCTTTGATTTTCCATATCCATTTCTTTCTTAGCCTCCACCATGTTGCCTGTCATTACAACATGATTAAAGACCTTTTGATTTCTGATTTTGGTATTTGACTACATTAGTGGAGAGAATTTCTGAACATTAGACTTATGGGGCTAAGTTTTGAGAAAATTCTTATGATTTTAGTTGTTCTACTTTTATCTGAGTTTGCAGGTGGTTTGGAGTTAAATTGGCTATATCACACACACACACACACTCAAGGTCTTAGTTTTAGGTTGAAATAAACCCTTAACTCTTGCTTGACAAATTGCTAAATTTTTTATTGATTTTCCTTCTATCTTTAATGTTAAAAGAGTAAGATACTAGTGATAATATCTAATTCAGATCATGGCTTGGTGAGTGATGAAACTTCTATATGGGGTCAAGTTGATAGTTTATAGTGGTCTTTTATTTTATTTTATTTTTGTTTGAGGACAAACAAAGTTGTAATGGGGTGTTTGATGACTTGCATAATTTCTTATATTTTATCACTTCTTAACATTAAATTTTAGTCTAATTATATTTATTTTTTGGTGATTTTAGGCTTCATTATTGTCATTTAATTTTATTTCAGAAAGATCCAAATTTTATAAGTACATCGTCTAGAAACTCATTCTCAAATTAAATGAAAAGTTAGACTTGGCTGGCTTGAGTGTGATAGCTGGGCTGTTGAACGGATGAAGTGTTTGACTTGGCTTGAGACAACGGGGGACGTACGCTGGGCCGAATCTTGGACGATCAGCACGCACGAAACGAATTTAAATTGGCGTTTTCCGAAAATATTGAGGGACCTCTGCAGAATGGAAAGGATAGAACGAAAAAAAAGAGAGGAAGAAACGAGAAAGGGCACGAACGAGAAAAGAAACAAAAAAGCGGAAGAAGAAAAAAAAAGGAGGCAGACGACGCCACGATTGACGAACAGACTGACGCTTCATTTAATTTCTTCTATTTTTTTAAAAAAAAATTATGGTGAATTTATTTATGTTAAATTTAATTTTTAGCATGAATTAAATTTTCTTTATTCTAGAAAAATGATGTAATTTAGTTTCGAACTATACTTTTTTTTCTATGTTAATTTGAAGTAATTCTCTTCTATATTTATCTGATTTATTATGAACTTATTGCTTCTAATTAACTGATCATTAATTAGATGATTTTAATTTTATGATTTGCTGTCGAAAGAATGAATTATTAGATAGATCTTAGATATTTTGACATAAATAAATATAGAGATCAAAAGACCTATATGAACCTATATAGTATTAAAATTATTGATATTATTGCTTTCTTGCTTTATTAATTTGCATACTCTTGTGTAAAATGATGAATAAGAATAATTTTCAATTGACTGTCGAAAGAGGCTTTTGGATGTTTGTGGAGATTTGCTAACAAATAGAGATAATTAAATTAAATTAGTTAGATGAGTAAAGTATAGTGAGAAATTAGGCGAAATCAATTTTCTAGAAGTTTTTTTCTCATTGATTTGATGTTTGAATAATATCTTTCTTTTTCTTTGAGTATTTTTTTTGAATTAATTTTATTTTAATTTGTAATTATAAAAATCTTAATGACTTTTCTAAATAAAGTTGAGATTAGTATAATTTCGATATTTTTCAAAAGTAAGTTATCAATCTCTGAAGACGATACTCTTCTCATCATTTTACTATAAAATTACGACATTGTGCATTTACAATTTTACACCGATCAAGATGCAATGTATAATATTCTCCATCACTCTCTCATGATTAAGAAGATGTGGAGTCGTGAAGAATTTCTCACCAAGCAATGAGTTGCAATTTTCAAGTTGATATAAAAAGAAAATGAAATGTTGTAGATGAAATATCAAGAAGGTGAAATCTTTATAAACTTTTAAATTATTTTGAATTTAAAAATTATAAATTTTATGGATACTATGCATTCAATGTTACATTATGTGAAATAGGTGCGAGATATATCATAGATAAAATATTAAGAAAACGAAATGTTTTTAAACTTTTAAGCATTTTAAGTCCTCGTTTGTTTATACAGATAAGATAAAAATTAAATAAAATATTATTAGAATATAATTTTTTAATATTATTCTTATTTTGATATTTGAAAAAGTTAAATTGTTTACTGTATTTTGTGTTAGAATTTAAAAAAATTATCATAATTAGATGGGATGAGATGAAATTATGAAGTGAATAAGTGTACAAAACAAAGCAAACGACTATGCTCCAAAGGTATATGAAATAGATTCAAGGTATATGCTCCATCACTCTCTCATAATTAAGAAGATATGGAGTTGTGAAGAATTTCTCACCAAGCAATGAGTTGCAATTTTCAAGTTGTCATAGAAAGAAAATGAAATGTTGTAGATGAAATATCAAGAAGGTGAAATCTTTATAAAATTTTAAATTATTTTGAATTATTTAATGTATTTTGTGTGAGATTTGGAAAAGTTATCATGATTAGATGAGATGAGATATTTTGTGAAAATAAACTAGGTCTAAGTTTATAATGGTTTAACACATAAATAGATGATGTGACCCAACGAAACCAACACTATCAATTTAAAAATTATAAATATTATTCAGGCTAAGTTTGGATACAAAAAATATTTTATCCCATCTCATTTAATCATGATAATTTTTCCAAACTCTCACATAAAATATAATAAACAATTCAATATTTTCAAATCTCAAAATAAATATAATATTAAAAAATTATATTCTAGCAATATTTTATTCAACTTTCATCTCATCTGTGTAAACAAATGAGCCTTAAAATGCTTAAAAGTTTAGAAACATTTTTTTTTCTTAATATTTCATCTCTTCATTACAACTTTCAAAAATTCTTATATAAAATATAATAAATAATTTAATTTTTTTTAAATCCCAAAACAATAATAATATTTAAAAAAAAATTAACTTTTATCTCAACTCACTATCCAAACTTAACCTCGATGTTATACTATCCCATCACCCTGTGACAATAGAATCTCTCTCCCTTTCAACGTATCTATTTAGTATAAAATATGTGAATCGTATATATTTAGCATAAAATATGAGATGTTTGAATCATTCAATGCACTTATCTATTTAACATGAACTTGATGACGTGCATGGAGAATATGTTTACCGATCACATTCTCTAAATAGATATGTGATAAATTCATAGCCAACGATGAGTTGGAAGGAATTCATGTCAAAATCTAAAAGTCATGAAGAAAGAAGGCATGAAACGGAGGTCTGGACTAAGAGCATGGATCGTCATAATGGGGGTGGGTGTGGAGTGCGTGGTCCTATGGATCTTTTTCAGGGTTGGTTCCAAGCAAAAGCTTAATTTTCTTTTCAGTTTTAACTTTTCTTATCCACTTTTTCCAGAAATGTCGACACCATGTGACCATTTCTTTCATCATTTCTGTTAACATAACGTGCCTCATTGTTTTGTACTTAATTCTGTCTTATCCTCGTCCCAATGCCATGTATGTTCCATAATAAATGAACTGAGAAGGCAATATGGGAGGTATATGCAGATAGCAGAAGGCTGAACTTGCATGGGGTCATATAATATAAAGTGAATAACGTGCAGAGCTTAGTATTTTATAATCATACATTTCAACTGGAAAAGGGTTATAATCGTATTCTTGAAAACGCCAAAACCATCGAAAAGCACCAAAGAAAGTTAATTGATATCAACTAATTCATGTATTTGTATACCAACATTCCGTTTAGATTTAAAAATAAATCGAGATGATTTTAAATAAATTAAATAAAATATTAATAGAATATTATTTTTTAATATTATTATTATTATTATTTTGAGATTTAAAAAAATTAAATTATTTATTATATTTTTAATAAAAATTTAAAAAAAATTATAATAATGAATTGAGTTGAATTTTCACTTGAACCGGGATAACTCTTGGGTCAAAAACGATGGCTCAGACATCTCAATGAAAGTGAAAATGGGTAGGGATTTCTGTCCAAGTATGTAATGATTTGCAAAAGATTAGATTGGACTTGACCAGATGCATAAGATTAATCGCGTTGGAAAGGCAAAGTGGACTCGGAAGAAATGAGATATCCTTATTACATATATATATATATATATATATATATATATATATGCTTGTTAAATTTAATTTTAATATTTTCTAATTAATCAAATCAATGTTATCATATCAAACATGTTTTCTCATTAATCAAATCCTAGTCTTGTACTATTGCACCAAACACTGCCACGAGATGGGCACACTTTTACTGTTGAATGCTTTTACCCTCCACAAGCCCAACCCACGAGCACCACGTTTTTCAGTCTGACTAAGGGAAGTTGAGCTGTCCGATCCATCACTTGAGCCATACATATTTAATGATATCTCGAACTCTCAGCCCTCTATAGTCGCCATTTGGCCGTAACAACGGTCATGATTTCTTTTCGTCATTCAGTGCCACGTAGTCAAAAGAGGCAGACCATTTTCTTTGGCTGTTCAGCTAAGACCATTGTTGGTAACTTGGTACAGAATCACGGACCTTGACAGTATAACTAGGTTGTATTTTAGTCATAAATCGCTATTTTTTTTTCTTTTTTTGAAAAATAATATATATATATTTTTTTAAAAAAAATTATACACCACATCACATTTTATCTCATTATATAAGACGTGCTATATATATTATTATTAGATTATTAATAATTAAAAAATTATTTAATAATGATAAATATGTCACATCTTGTATAATTAGATGAAAGTGAAATAGTGGTGTGATATAAATAGTGGGATAGTGGGATGAAAGAAAAATAATAGTATGTCGCTCAGTTTTACCCTCTCATTTTGATGCTCATGTATTGACTTTTTTTTTTTTAATAGTTAAGGAATTGATTTTTAGTATATTAATATTTTTTAAAATTTTTTTAAAAATGTTTAAAAAATATAAAAAATAAAATAAAATATAAAATTTTTACTATTGGCCACACTAGCATCTCATAAGAGAAATATATAACCCAGAAATGAAGTCATAATGAAGACATACATGAACACATTCTTATTAGTCTGCAAAAATTGACAGCTTTGAATACACGAAAACATAGTATCATTGACAAGATTACGATATTCGGACTGTTATGATTCTAGAATTTATTAGAATCTTGTATATATTTATTTATAAATAAATATAAATAGAAGTTACTATTGAAAGCATCTATTTTGTACATATGAGTGGTATTATCTAGACTACACATCTCTTCAAGTAAATGTTAGAAACAATCAACTAAAAGAAACTATGCAGTGAGTACAAAGTATATATTGTTATAGTAACTTCTCTCTAATATTAATTTTTATTTATTTATTGATTTTTATCACGAATTCCAGTAGAGATAGCCGCCGGAGACACAGACCGTGGACGAAAGGGATGGTTTTTGCGTTTATTAATAAGAATCTCACAGACACACTGTGTACAGTGCTTGAACCTCCTTTGTCACCACCCTCCAAAGAGCCACGTGCTTTCCTCATATTTTTACAGGTTTGCTTCTCTTTAGGCGACCCTACTTGTCATTACTTTAGAATCCGTCCTCCGAATTTGTTGTAATTTATGAATATTTCAATTGAAATTCCATTATTTTCCAATGTTTATGCACTTATCCGAATTGGGTTGCAGTTTTTTATTAATCTAGGCTTGGCATTGATATACACGGGTTATATATGCAGGTGTTACCGATCGCAGAATCTCTTTGTTCTTAGTTCTTAAGCCAGAGAATTTTGAACTGGGGTTCTTTTTGAATATGGATTCAGTCCTAATGGATATCTCCTTGGAGATTATCAATGTAGCATTTGTCTTTGCGTTTCTGACATGGGTTCTGCTAAACGTTTGGAGACAAAGGAGAGATGGCGGTGCTGTAAATTTGGAATGCCCACCAATGAAAGGATACAGAGGTTTCATTGCGGCTACTGTTCTTTCTAACGTCATAATCTCAACTTTCTATCTTGGCTTTGGCATGTATGAATATTGGAAGAGTAGGATTATCCCTTGGAAATCTGTCATCTTTTTCATGACTTGGTTTCTATCAACGTTGGTAACAGTTTATTCAATGAGCAGAAATCTAAGAGGAGACAAAAGGTGGCCATTGGTCCTTACTGTCTGGTGGGTCTTTTCCGGCATCTTTGATTCACTTTCACTCTCCATTTATATGATTACCTATGTGAAACCCATAGATTTGCCATATCGTTTGCCAGAGCCAAACACAGTTGATTTCGCATCCTTTCCTTTGGTTATCCTTCTTTGTTTCAATGCTTTACCAAGGAGTTGCAGTGCTAGGAAACGCGAGGACATAGTAGAACCTTTACTACCAAAGGAAAATGAATGTTCCTCTCATGATGATGGTGCTTTCATTAGTGCTGGAATTTGGAGCCGACTTACCTTCCTGTGGCTCAACCCGATTTTCAAAAGAGGTCGAATTCAAAAACTTGAATCGTCTCATATTCCTTCAGTTCCTCAATCTGAAACAGCAGAAAATGCTTCCTTGTTGCTCGAAGAATCGCTTAGAAAGCAGAAATTTGAAGCTTCTTCGTTGCCGAAGGCCATAGCTGATGCCACATGGAAATCCTTGGTCATAAATGCAGCTTTTGCAGGTACCTTTCTGTTCACAAGCATCCCCTCAATACGATTTCTTATTTATTTTCTGTTTCAGAGATTTTACATGGTTTTGTTCCTTTCTTTTTTTTTTTTTCCTCTTTTTGGTAGGAGCCAACACAATTGCATCCTATATGGGGCCCTTCCTGATCACAAACTTTGTGAATTTCTTGTTGGGTAAAAATGATGATTCAGGCCTCCTCTATGGTCTCATTCTCGCATTCATATTCTTCTTTGCAAAGACTGTGGAGTCACTAACTCAAAGACAATGGTATTTTGGTGCTCAGCGCATTGGCATACGAGTACGGGCAGCTCTGACCGTATTGATTTACAAGAAGTCTCTGTCAATTAAATATGGTGGCTTAAGCAATGGTAAAATTATAAATCTATTCAATGTTGATGCTGAAAGAATTGGAGACTTCTGCTGGTACATTCATGGAGTTTGGCTGCTTCCAGTCCAGGTCATTCTGGCCCTGATCATACTTTACAGGAACCTTGGTGCTGCCCCCTCCATTGCTGCTCTTTTTGCCACAATTTTAGTGATGTTATGCAACACACCTTTGGCCAATATTCAAGAAAGGCTTCACTCAAAGATCATGGAAGCTAAGGACTCGAGAATCAAAGCAACTTCAGAGACCTTGAAGAGCATGAGAGTTTTGAAGCTGCATTCATGGGAGCCTACATTCTTAAAGAAGCTCCTTCATCTTAGGGAAACCGAGAGAAGCTGGCTGAAAAGATACCTGTATACTTGTTCAGCAGTGGCCTTTCTCTTTTGGGCTTCTCCAACTTTTGTTTCGGTTATCACTTTTGGTGTCTGCATTGCATTAAACACGCCGTTAACAGCAGGCAGAGTCCTCTCAGCTTTAGCCACTTTCCGAATTCTACAAGAACCAATCTACAACTTACCAGAGCTCATTTCCATGATTGCTCAGACAAAGGTCTCAATTGATCGTATCCAAGAATTATTGGGAGGAGAAAATCAAAAGAAACTGATACAATATCATACTTCAAAAGCGTCCAATATTGCAATTGAAATTGAGGAAGGAGAATACGCTTGGGAAATAGATGATGAAAAATTAAACAGACCTACCGTCAAAGTAACGGAGAAGATGAACATAGTGAAAGGTTATAAGGTTGCAATTTGTGGGCCAGTTGGATCAGGAAAATCAAGCCTACTCTCTAGTATACTAGGTGAAATTCCCAGGATTTCTGGAGCAGGAATCAAGATTTATGGAAAAAAAGCCTATGTGCCTCAGATTGCTTGGATTCAAACCGGTACAATTAGGGAGAATGTGTTGTTTGGCAGGGAAATGAGCCAGGCCTTTTATGAGGACGTATTGGAAGCCTGTGCTTTGAACCAGGACATCAAGATGTGGCTGGGTGGAGATTTTAGTGTAGTTGGAGAGAGGGGGATGAACTTAAGTGGAGGACAAAAGCAGAGGATTCAACTGGCAAGAGCTGTCTATAGTGATGCGGATGTTTATTTACTCGATGATCCTTTCAGTGCTGTTGATGCACATACTGCAATCTATTTGTTTAAGGTAAGATACACTATCGTTGTCTCCAATTCATTTTTTTAGTCATTTAAGATTAAATGGATTTTAATAAAAGTTTACTATTTTTGCAGAAGTGTCTTATGCAACTATTGTCCCAGAAGACTGTCCTCTATGCTACCCATCAAATGGAATTTCTCGATGCTGCAGATATTGTTCTGGTAAGTTCTTAGAATATACTTGATTTTCATGTTCTTTAAGAAAACTGAAAAACAATCCTCACTAGCCACGTATCTCTTGCTTGTAATTGCACATTTTCATAGGTAATGAAAGATGGAAGGATAGTGCAGTCAGGAAAGTTCGAAGATCTTATTGCAGATCCCAACGGTGAACTTGTTAAACAAATTTCTGCTCATAGAAAATCAATGAACCATGTTAACTCGCAGCAAGATGATAGAAATTGCATGTCCATAACCAGCAGACCTTGTCCTATAAATCAGATAGAAATTGCACAGGAAAATTTTGAAGGGCTTGTCAACAGTAGAAAACTTACAAAGAGAACTCAAGAAGAAGAAACAGAAACTGGTGCAGTAAAATGGAGTGTTTACTCAACCTTTATCACCTCTGCCTATAAAGGAGCTCTAGTTCCTGTGATCCTTCTCTGTCAAGTTCTCTTCCAGGGACTACAGATGGGCAGCAATTACTGGATTGCATGGGCAACAGAGGTAGAAGGCAGGGTTGGTAGAAAGGAGTTGATTGGGATTTTTGCTTTGATGTCGGGTGGGAGTTCAATCTTCATATTGGGAAGGGCAGTTTTTCTGGCAACTATTGCTGTTGAGACTTCTCAGCGACTCTTCTGTGGAATGATCACATCAGTTTTCCGAGCACCCATTTTCTTTTTCGATTCAACGCCTTCAAGTCAAATCCTTAGTCGGGTCTGTTTTTCTGTTTGTGTGGAAGTCCAAAAGATTAAGTTTTGTTTGAAGCTTTAATGAAAACTCCAGCATAACTTTCTTTCTTTTTAATCATTGCAGTCTTCTACAGATCAAAGCACAGTAGACACAGACATTCCATACAGATTAGCTGGATTGGTATTTGCTCTTATTCAGCTATTAAGCATCATCATCCTTATGTCTCAGGTGGCATGGCAAGTCTTCCTTCTCTTCCTTGCCATTCTTGCAATCTCCATGTGGTATCAGGCAAGAAAGTCCTTAAAAGTTTTTGTTCTGCTTTTTAACACCCTCATTATGATTAAACCAATTTATGTAGGAAGAAAGTCTGCAGCAGCTTCACGCACCATGAAATGCTCAAAGAATAAATTATATGTGCAGTACTTAAAGTTAAACTTAATGAACATAAACGTAGGCTGCCTGAGATATTTTGAGATATTTTATTTTAATCATTAAAGTTAATCTATCTTACATGCCATAGCCTGTATGCACACTAAATAAAACTTTGGTGCATATTTCTACTTTCTTCAGGCTTATTACATTACGACTGCGAGAGAACTCGCCCGAATGGTTGGAATACGTAAGGCTCCAGTCCTACATCACTTTTCAGAATCAATTGCTGGTGCTGCAACAATTCGCTGTTTCAATCAGGAAGATCGCTTCTTGACACAAATTCTGAGTCTTATTGATGACTATTCTCGGGTAGCGTTTTACAATTCCGCCACAATGGAATGGCTGTGTGTTCGGATCAACTTTCTCTTCAACCTGGCGTTCTTCCTTGTTCTGATCATCTTGGTGGGTCTGCCTAGGTCAGCTGTTGACCCCAGTAAGTTTTTCCTGTCCCTCTTCTTATTAACAAAGTAACTAAGGAAGAATGTGCACTAATTGGCAACAACATAAAACTCAAAGAAGGAGAAATACTTAAGTTTTATGCCTCTTCAAATTAAAACTTTCAATCCAAGTATGTGGAAATCTAAACCCGATCAAATATCACCAGGTAATATCCATTATAAAAGGTCCAATAGATCCTCTTCTCCTTTTAGTTTCCAGTAGTCAACTAATAATCTTGATATTGTTTCAACTCAACACCATTAAATGTCAGTGTGGAACTAATGCAATGGTTGATCTATCTCAGGCTTGGCAGGACTGGCAGCAACCTATGGTTTGAACCTAAATGTTCTTCAAGCATGGGTGATATGGAATCTGTGTAATGTTGAAAACAAAATGATATCAGTTGAGAGAATTTTTCAATTTACTAACATACCAAGTGAAGCACCTCTAGTGATTGAAGATTATAGGCCAAAGCCTGAATGGCCAACAGATGGAAGAATAGAGCTTGAAAACCTTCATGTACAGTATAATCCTGCTCTCCCAGTGGTTCTCAAAGGGATCACTTGCACCTTCCCGGGAGAGAAGAAAATTGGAGTTGTGGGCAGGACGGGAAGTGGAAAGTCAACTTTAATTCAAGCTCTCTTCAGGGTAGTGGAGCCTGCAGGAGGACGTATCCTAATTGATGGAGTTGATATATGCAAAATTGGGTTGCAGGATCTAAGGTCCAGATTGGGTATAATACCACAAGAACCAACATTGTTTCAAGGAACTGTGAGAAGTAATCTGGATCCTTTACAACAGCATTCAGATCAAGAAATTTGGGAGGTTAGAACTAGATAACACTCTTTGGCAAGAATCTCATGAAGCTTCTCTCTATATTTTTTTTTTTGTCTTTTCATTTTTCCTTCTTTCCCATTCACATAACTTCATCTCAGGTTCTCAAGAAGTGTCATCTAGCGGAGATAGTGAAACAGGATCAGAGGCTTCTCGATGCCCCAGGTATAGAAACTAGAAAATAAATGATGCTAAGTTGCTCTTTGTTTCTTTTCCCTCTCTTTCACAAAGCCACTTATCTTTCACTGTCTGGGTTTTTCATTCTGGAATTTGGGGAATGCAGTTGGAGAAGATGGAGGAAATTGGAGCGTTGGACAGAGGCAGCTTGTTTGCCTAGCCAGGGTGCTCCTCAAGAAGCGAAGAATTCTGGTGTTGGATGAAGCTACTGCTTCTATTGATACTGCAACAGATAATTTAATTCAAGAAACAATAAAAGAAGAAACAAGGGGATGCACCGTCATTACTGTTGCTCATCGAATAAATACTGTTATCGACAATGAATTGATTCTCGTCCTTGATGAAGGTATGCTAAGAAATCCAATATAGCCATTTTAGAAATTGGAAGGATTGATTTCCTGGGCTTTTTCATATATAGAAAATTGCAGTTGGTACTTTAATGATAGCAAGCATTGAACTTTGAAGTAGATAACCTATATAGACAGGTACCTTCAAATAAATATGAGTGAGATTAGCTTGTGGATCTGCCTTGAAGCCAATACAAGAAAACCATAGTAATTATATGTTGATCGATTTTTAAACACAAGCAAATTGCTAGCAAGAATGCTTTCTATTTAATTCCATTAACTATAAAAAATTCGAAACATGCCCCTAAATCCGAATCATATAGATTAACATCACCAATATAAGACTGCATACATCATTGAATTGATCTTAGCTTATTATTGCTGCGATTTTGCTTAACACAGGCAAGGTTTTAGAGTACGACTCCCCAGTTCAGTTACTCAAGGATAATTCGTCCGCATTCTCAAAGTTGGTGACTGAATTCTTGAGGAGATCATCCTAGAGTAACTTCCATAGAGATCTGTCTTGAGGTAGGGCAGAGATTCGTGTTCTTATTGCATGGTATACAATCACACCACCTATCCCAATGCTCCGAGCTGCAAAAATCGACACTGACAGTGACAGACAGCAGCAGCTCTTCCAATTGACATTCAAGATACCCCACAGGAGACAACAAAATATTGATCAATCATGATAACATTGACAAAGTAACCTGATATTGCTGACAACTGTTACTGCCCCCAAGAACTTTTGTTGTCTCGTGAAATTTGGTGTCCTACCATTTTGATTGGAGAAACCATTCATTCCCATTGCTCTACACGATTTATACTTTATATCATTAAACTCCAAGTGGTACTAACTGCTGCCTTTGTTTTGTGGTTGGCACTGAGAACTAAAGCAAGAAAGTTCTGGGTACAAAACCAGTACTGTTCAGTTGAGAGGTGGGGAAAAAGTCATTACAGCTCAACCATGTGCGTTTCACGTTCTGTGTATGAATGAATCATGATGCGTGTCTTGAATGGTGTCCAATCCACGGAAAAGATACTCCAACTCCATGCTCAGAAGCTCCAATCAATTGATGGTCACAGCCTTTTGCAAAATGCCTTGCGGCATCCAAAGCTGATAAAGGCGTTTGCTTTTTATTCCACCCAACATGAAAGTTAAGGAAGCGGTACTGCAGATTCTTATATATAGGCTCAAAGCAGCATGACTGAACACAAAGCATGGACTCTTCTTTCCATTTAACTTAAAGTGGATGCAGAGATAAAAGTTGAAGATAGTATATACTTGGACCTCAGATTAAAAAAATGCATTTTATTAAAGCTGCATATAGTTGTAATTCATATGCTTGATTATTGTAATTTTTTATATTAGAAAAATGTTACCATACCACTCAAGTTATACCGCTCACTTTGCCCTATTGATGTGGCACCATCATGTGGTGCCATGTGAAACTTAGGGTTTCGATTGTCTTCTTTTGTGTTTTCAGAATCCCTTTTGTTTTGAATTTATTTTTTTAATAAGCCACATTGCACTACATAGTTGTGCTATATTAATAGTACAAAGTGAACGGTATAACTGGGGCGGCACAGTATTAATACTCTTAAAAAAATCATATAGATTTAACTAATCCGAACAAAAAGAGAAATGTTATTTATGTTAAATTTTGTCAATCTCAATCACACATATTATATAGTATATTATAAATGGTTATTATTTTAAGTAGCTAACATCTTAAATCACTTAAAATGAGGCACATCAACATGAATGATAAAAAAAATAAAAATAAAAAAATAAGAAGAATTAACATTATTCAACGAAGTTTCTATTAATTCTTGGAACGTAACCAATGAACAGGGAAAAACTTTCAATCAAAAGGATATGCCTTTTTTTTTAATGGATTAAATAGTAAAATTGTCTTTCGAATGGATGCTCCCTATATTAATGAGTGCATTCTCCGATTTTCAAACCTATTACACCATTTGTTTTGAACTTTTATCAATGCCATCATCATTTCTCTATAAGTATCACGTTGCTGATAGGCCATGAAACGTGCTATGTCAACCCTAATAATTAACTGACACCTGCAAAAGTAAAAATAAAAATAGAGTAATGTTAGCTGCGGGAACTACAATTTTTTTAAAATTATAATAATATTTTTATCAAAATAATATTTTTTTATTTAATGTTATTTAATGAAGGACTTACACATACAATTTTTAAATAGAGATTATAAATAAAATTTTTCATAAAAATAATCTTAAGAAATCAAATGGGTTAAGATAAAGTTTGTTTGGGTGGCGCCAAATTAGCGTACCCAGGCGTTGCTGAGGAGGGGGAACCAGGCCGGCCACCAAGGCATATATAGCTTGGGTAGTCTTAAATGTTTTTCTATTATATTTTTTACACGTATCGGTTTATCATTAGAGCTAACTATGCATATTTAATAAAGAAAAATATTTTAACTATAAAAGAATTATAAATTTATAAATTGATGTGATTTGATATAATACGTCAGATTGTAAAAGACTTAATCAAACTATCAAGCAAACGACATACTATTAAGCAAAAGAATAAATACAAAAAAGAATAAATCTAAGCATCAAATCATCCGAACTAAAATCAACTATAAAGAGAAGAAAAAAAAAAAAAAAGAAGAGAATTTTAAAACCGAATATAAATTAAAAAACAAAAAAATTCCCATAAAAACCCCTAGGTTTTGGTCATCGACGAAACAAAGTAAAAGAAGTTGAAACATACATTTGCAAAATTTTCTATTTGAGACTCATGTTTTCTTAGCTAACAAACGTGTCAAAGAATATATATATATATATATATATATATTTATATGTATGTATGTATGTATATGAAGTTGGAGTTTACAAAATGAATATCAGCTATCGAAAGCTCAGTCCATCCTTTATTCCATCACGTCTACGAACGTCCACTATGTTCCTATATCTGCAAATGAGCGAATTAAGAAGGTAACCAGAACACGAGAAAATCAAAGAATTGATCTCCTCTAAGGAATCAAGAAAATATTTTGCTCAAATTCAATGTGTATCATGCATCTAAAGAAAAAAAAAATCAGGTACCATCTGGAATCCAGATTTCAAGTTTTCTAAAATCCGGATTTATCCGCATTCCGGCCCGGTTCATAGTCCGGATCAACCGGGTCTGGGTTTTGGTCCGGATGCGAAATCCGGGTTCAGGTCTAGGAGTATCCGATCCGAAATCCAGATGAACAATCTTATGAATCAATACATAGTACTCTTTTTGTACATAGATGGTCCCCTAAATAATATTGATGAGCCACATTTCTCCATTCAATTGGAGAATTCAAGTGGTTGTAATCAATTATGAAAAATATTCTACGCTCCATTTTGCAATATCAATTTGTTAGGATTGTCCATTTCGGTAATTTTATGTTTCCTTGAATTTGTTAGCAAGCATTGAATTTACTTACCCCTCATCATTATTATGTTTCCTTGTTTAGTCCGAGACAAATTATGTTTCCTTGTTTCCTTGAATTTTTATGTTTCCTTGTTTAGTCCGAGAGAAGTAGGATTTTAATAATCTCTACGAAACGTAGGACTTGGAACCAACTTTCTTAACAATAATGGCCAGTACCCCTTCTTCCATTATTCTAAAAAACTTATTATTTTTCTTAAGTTGTTACGTAATAAGGATTTATTATTTTTATAAATTACAAACTTCTACACATATTTCTAAAAGCCCTACTATTTATAAATTAAACATGACTTAAAATTTATTCACTACAAAAGATTGGCTTTTTTGGGACAAATTCTTTTATCTCAAAAAATCCAAATTTCGTCTCAAAAGTTTTTGGAGAAATTCCATCTCAATTTTGTCTCAAAAAGCTTGTCTCAAAAGATTTTTAGAGACGTCTCAAAAAGTTATTTTTAGGGATGAAAATGGATGGAACCATTTGAAAGAGTTTGAACAATTTTTTTTTTTTAGACAAATCATTTTTGTCTCAAAAACCAGTTTAAATGGATAAGATTTCGTTCGAACGGTAATATTATTTGACTCGAACGACCGAATAATTCGATCATATTTCAACGAACAGCCCAATCGAATAGATTATATTTGTTCGAACACCTAAATTTTTATATTACTTTTGTTCGAACATAAATTTTATTGTTTGAATAGACATCAAATGTTCAGAAATTCTATCCGTTGGAACCGAATTTGTCGTATTACTGTTGTTTGAACAAATATTTTATTGTTCGAACAGTCATTATATGTACGAAAATTATTTTCATTTGAACGGACTGTATTCCTCAATTATCGTTCGAATGGATTGTTTTCTGTTCAAATAGATTTATAAATTGTAATTTACCATTCGAACTAGGTATTTCCCGTTCAAACGGTACTCATTATACAGAACTGAATTAACAAAAATTCCATAATAATATTACAAATATGGAACAAATAGAATTTAAATATCAGAATTTTTCAAATGTCAGTGTTTTGGAATAGAATAATAAAAAGACAATTAAAAAAATAAGTTTTAAGATTGTCGTAGTGGCAAAGTGTTTTGGGACATCATTAACTACCACAGTTCAAACAATTTTTGGTTACTCATCTCCAACCTCTTTTGCATGTCCTCTTCTAATCTTGTTTCTAAATCTGTTGCTTGATCTAATAGGGTCAAAAACTCTTTTTCCTTGGACCTCAATTGTTCTATCTCAAGTCTTGTTTCCTCTAATTCCTTAGTTTTGTCATTCGATCTGGTTCTAGAAGAGGATGATAATGTTGAGGATGGCTTCACACAATGTCCTAAGCCTCTCAAACATCTAGAACATGATCCAAGAATTTGACGAAAAGATCAGAGCATCATTGATAGATGATTCATCTTATGGATCCCTAATAATTTCCTTAAGAGATATCATATTGTCCTACAAAAAAAATATTAAAGTTAGTATAAGTAACAAAAATATTATTAAACCATGGAATTAAAAAAACTTAAACTTACATAATTTGCCTCTACTTCAATACTGGTCCAAACACTATCACGATTTTTATTTGTTTTAGCATACAATTGAGTCAGATTATAGTCAACAGGACTTTCTTCTTCCTGTCGAAGGAAAATATATATTAGAACTTAAATCAGAAAAGTGTATTATATGTTAATATTTAACAGGGACTAGAATAACATACTATTTTTTTAGACAAATGATGAAAATACCGATAATCCGCATGATGATGTATCGTTGAATTTGATCTATTTGCTTTGTTCACAATACTTAGTTGTTAGAAAAAATATTATGTCTATATGTTTAATACATCTATTGTATACTATTAAAAAAAGATAACAGCGAAATTACTTGATAAGCAAGATCTTTAAACATATCACAAACATTCTTCCATTCATTTTGTGGCATTGCTTGGAATGGATTTTGGCACGCCTCTGTTGTAGTGTTGAACTTCTAATAGTGTGCATGGTATCGACCTTTGTACCTCTGGAATGCATTCGACATCAATTCCTCAACTATTAGTCAATCCTCTTGTCGGCCAAAATTAAATTCAAACTCATCCTTTCAAAAATTATAAACAATTAGTATAAATTCAAAATAATTTTAAATTAACATGTTATACTTAGTTTCTTGGGATGTAACTTATTACCAGACAACGATTTTTGATGTGGTCTTATGAAACTTTAGCCCAGGAGGATTTAGCCATTAGTGCATACATGCCAGTAAGGGTACCAACATAAGAAGCAAACCAAGCTGCCGAATCCCTGGAGCCACCGGTGTGATCATAAGGAATATCAACTTTAATTTTATCAATTTTCCTTACTTTGTCTGTGCAAATTACCCTCGTAGTGCCTCGACATCGACGTTGGCTTACAATAACTATATATACATTAATTAAAAAATATATTTTAATTAAATTATTTTATTTTATTGATATATATTACATAAATCGAGCATTCAATGTGGTATTTAATTTGATAAAATATCTTGTTTTGGGTCTGGTGATGTTGGCCCACTATTCATGACTAGTGAATCACACAGGGAGTCAATAATGGATGGGGCTGGTGCACGTGTTGATTTGCATTTGGGAGGCACATCTGTTTGAAATTGTAATAAGTTATTATTCGAACAAACATTACAAATATTTATAAGAATGATACTTACACAAATAGCTATTTGAAATTCATTCACTGTCAATTTTGCTGGACCAATTGCCCTTATCCTCATTAAACACTTCAGTTGATTTATGTTCTTTCGACATTTCACCTTCAATTACTTCGGGTTGAACATCTTCTCTATGCAATGGGGTCATGTCATATTGGCTTAGATCAACAAATAGATAAATGTCTGATTCGTTTTCTTGATATTCTTCATTTGCTAGACTATTAACTTCTTCATGTGATTCATCTGCCTCTAGAATGTAATCATATGCATTTCTTGGTGCAAATTTCTCCACTACCTGCCATGGGTTCCCATACTCCAGATCATCTAAATAAACAACTTGATTCATTTGGCAAGCAAGAACGAAAGGATCATCCTCATACCATGTGCGAGATGTATTCACACTCACAAAATATTTATCGTTACGCACTTCCAACCAAGGATTTGAGACATCCCACCAATTACATTTAAACAACCAGACCATATATCCCCCCACTTATTTTAAAGCTCTGATATCTTCTATAATTCCGTAGAAGTCAATGTTATCATCCTCGTGGCTTCCTTCGACTACGACCCCATAATTTTGAATTTTCCTATATCATTCTCTATCAGTTGTGTGAAATCTATATCCACACATCTCAGTCATATTCTCTCCATTATCATCACTGTCATCAGAAGCATCCACAATTACGTCATCCATAACGATCTTGCAACCTTCACGCCAGATTTTGACTTTTTGAGACGATCTAATTCATCACAAAAGATCCAATTCGAACAGATATTAAAACGTTCGGACGGGTTTATAAAGTCATCCATGTTTTGAGACGAAATTTCATCTCCAATAACTACTTTTAGGGACGAGATTTAGTTCTTCCCTAAAACTAAAATTTGCTGTAGGGATTATAATTATAGAAAAACTAACACTTAATAAATAGTACGTTATTGAACATGTGAAAAGAATTCACGCCCATCTTAATATATGAAAAGAAAATGCTATGTTGTCTTTATTAGGATGACTGATTACGCAACAATATCAAATCAATTGCCGAATATACAACAATGTCAAAACAAAATTTTAAATACTTAAAATTTGAATTGTAACGATCATTTTTAGTTTGTTAAGATAGTTTGTTAGATATCCTTGTAAAGCGGAATTCTTTTGTAACTACAACCCTATAAATATACAAATCTTTCAGTGAATAAGGTATTGAAACCAACTCAGACACAATTTGTTTATTTGTGTATGCACTACTCTATCTTATCTTATATGGTATCAGCCAGTCGTATTGCTAACGCCTGATCCTTTCTTTTCTTTCAAGCTTCCGCAACAATGAAAATCCTCATAATGTCCTCTAGTTCAAGCAACACTGAAAATATGCCCCACCCAAATCAAAACCTTCATGCCATTTCTCAGCCTGTTACTGAGAAACTCAATGGTCCAAACTTTATGGCATGGAGTATGCAGTTCATGGTCTTTCTTAATAGCCATGATCTTGTTGGTTATATGGATGGCACATTAAGGCTCCTGAAGAAACTATTCAGGATGCACCTAATCCAGCTTATGCAATATGGTTCCAGAATGACAATTGTGTTAAAATTTGGATACTTGCTTCTATTTCAGAGAAGTTGGTTGCTTCCCTTTATGGAATTAAGACTGCCAAGCAGGCCTGGGATTCTCTTCAAACCCACTTTGCATCAGCTTCATAGTCACGGGTTGCATTACTTAAGAGACACATTCAAACTCTCCCTTAAGGTAATAAAACCTGTACTACTTTGTAATGACCCGATCCTAGATTTTTAGGGATAAATTATGGATAATTTTATTAGATTTGATAAATGCGTTAGAGCCCATAAATGAGTTATATTTTTTTCTCCAAGCTCGTGAGTGTTAAACTCCAAACACTATTAGCATTCTTTTCTTGATTCCTCTTTGTAATAAAACCCCTAATTGATTCACTCTATAAACTACAACCATGCACATCTCAAACTCCCACTAGAACTCACTGAATAGAACTCTCCCAGTAGGATTACAATTCCACAACTATTGTGTTATCCGATTACACTGATTTATTAGAGTTATCCTTGTACACTTCCAAAACAAACCCTACGTCCGCCACCTTTCCTCTTCTTAGTCATCATGATTGGCTCTTCATCCTACAGAAGGAAGTAGTTGACTTCGATTTGAACACGTTCAACAAATTCTTTCGTCTATATATATCTCCCCGCCTTTCATGTCTATTTGGTTAGTCATGACTCACCACATGCACGTACCTATTTATACACTTCAAACACAGCCTCTAGTCCACGTCTAGGAAAAACAACCGAGAGCCACCCTATACTGAGAACCACTTCGAGCCCCTCTGCCTAGCCATCGCCCATAATGTATAGGCCCAGTTGCTCTACATCCTCCTCCATCATAAACGACCTCCACCACCTCCCCTCAGTCTATCTAGCAATTTTTCTGTTGTCTCCTAGGCAACGGAGACCAAAGAAAATCACACAAAAAGTCCACCAAGTCACACTTTCCAAATTCACATATAAAAACAATCCTAAGAATTCAATAACCCTATCACAAGCAATACACCTATAGCAATCCACAGAGTATGTGTGTGTGTGTGTGTGTGTGTTTTAAACTATATCCATCTAACCAAAAGCTCTAACACATGCAACATCAAGAACATCTCAAGCGAAATGTTCAACTCCATAACTCACGGGTATAAAAGTGTTTCGTGTGAGGATTCTCTCTATGGAGTTGACAGTGGGTGTACACACATTCTCATGGGGAATTATGCAATTATGTATAAGCAACAAGCAAACATTGATCTTATGATAGGAACACTAACAAATGAGACTTCCACCACTCTTTCGAAAATCTTACTTAGGATCAGAACGGTCAACACAAAAAGTTGTAATGTTACTTGGGTTAGGGGCTATATAAAAAAAAATGATGAAAATGATTCAAAAACTTCCAAGTACATACGAAGAGAATCTTATTAAATATCTCAATAGACCACACTTCTCACTTGATGTACTTTTCAACTTTTCAGATCATCGAATAATAATTTTTTCCTTCTTCTTCTTCTTCTTCTTCTTCTTCTTCTCTCTCTTTATTTTTTTTCCTCAATAATTTGATGAACAAACACACACCACTTTGGTATTCTTGTTCTTTCTACCCAACCTTGAATTTTTTTTAATTGAAAAACTCAACACAAAAGAAAGAAAATGCAAATTCCACACCTAATATACACTTGGAAGTAAAAAAGGTAAAAAAATCAGTGTATAGGCTATACTCCAATGTGGAGAGGCATGGATGATGTGGATATTTAAAAAGAAAAAGCTACATGTGTTAATTAGCTCAAAGTATGCTACTAGGGGTCTATGAAGGAAACAGTTGGCTTGAAAGGCTCAAACGTTGATCCTAAGTTGACCTTTGTTATGTCCCAAGTATATACACCATCTGACCACAAATCATGTAATAATATTCTGAAAAGAAGTGCCCAATTCAATAGATCAAGGAACCCTTATCACAATGTACTGCATTTGTAGGCTCTCAATCCTCTCCAAGACTCACATGAATACTCAAGCAAAAAAGTTCTCTAGCTACATGTGTCAAATCACCATCTTACCACAAAATTTAGATGAGTGCATTAGGAGTTCTGTGATTGCTTCAGTAAAAAAAATGATTAAGGTGGGTTTGGTGAATTCACAAAAATGGCTATGAATGAGAATGAGTACACATGTGAAAATGATGCATATATGACGCAAATTTAAAAAATCTTGACACATGAAAATATGCTACAGAGTTTCAACAAGCATTTTAAATATTGAATTTGCAACATCACCCCCCAACTTAAATGAAGCATTGTCCTCAATGTTTAATAATCAAATCTAAATGAGGAATAACTAAAAATGATAGAATACACTTGATGAGTGACATGGGTAACTCGCTAAGACCAAAGATGGTAACCTGAAATGACAAAATGAAACTAACATGCAAACAAAAACACAGAAAACAAAAGCAAACAAAAATTAAAAGAAAGAAAATAAGAGAAAACAAAACTAACAAAACAAATAATGAAAAACCTACTTGCGTGGTGTAGTCAAGGTTGATAGATCGGATCCACAAGTGGAATGTCTTACACTTCCAGAACTTGCCTATCAATTAATAATTTAAGGCGTTGACCATTTACTTTAAAAATCTAACCATCCTTAGGATCCTCTATTTCTACCACCCCATTTGTAAAAACATTATTCACTACACAAGGGTTGGTCCACCGAAATCGAAGTTTTCCTGGGTGCTTATGAAGTCTAGAATCATATAAGTATACATAGTCATTAGGCTTAAACGTCTTCCTAAGAATATTCTTATCATGAAACGCTTTCGTTTTAGCCTTATAGATTTTAAAGTTCTCGCAAACATCATTTTTCAACTCCTCCAACTCGGTCAACTAAAATTTCCTAAGCTTACCAACATTCAATTTCGAAGAAATACTAACAGGAAAAGTGTTACCTTGGCTGATAAATGCATGCTTAAGACCTAAAGGCAGTGGCTTCAATTCCAATTTGGGACTATCAATGCTTAAAGGAATCTGCTTTTACTTTTCTTAGACAGCTCTTCAGATTTCAGTTGCCAAATATGTGGGCCATAATCCTGAGGTTCATAAAAAATAATACAAACATCAACAATATCAGATGAATCATTCATAATATCAAATTTAGAATTAACAAGAAAATATTCAAGGGAATCAAAATCATGAGTTGTATGAACTCCCTTATCTATGAGTGTGTCAATCATGTACGTTTGGTGGCACTCGTCATCCTTTATTGGTTGCTTTTTAATATGGAAAATATTCACCTCAAGAGTCATATTCCCAAAAGAGGGTTTCATTAGATCATTCCTGCAAATAATAAGTGCATTAGCAGTAGCGAGAAAAAGTCTACCTAAAATTAAGGGAATTTTAGAATTAGAGTCAATAATAGAACCAGCATCAATGATTAAGAAATCAACAGGGTAGTAAAACTTGTCAATTTAGATCAAAACATCCTCAACTATTCCTCTTGGTTTTTTAATTGAATGGTCAGCCAATTGAAGCACGACATAAGTGTGCTTAATTTCACACAAACTAAACTGCAAATAAATTGAATAAAGTATCAAATTTACACTAGCTCCTAAATCTAGCAACGCTTGCCCAAACTCATAATTCTCAATATTACATGCAATAGTTGGACAACCAGGATCCTTGTACTTAGGAGGAATTTGCTGCTCAACTAGAGCACTAACTTGCTCTGTCATGAATGTTGTATTCTTAACATGGTGCTTCCTCTTACCTGTACAAAAATCTTTGAGAACTTTTGTATAAGTAGGAACTTGTTTAATAACATGCAAAAGGAAAAGATTGATCTTTACTTGCCTGAGGTTTTCTAAGATTTCATTGCTAGAATCCAAAGTTCACATACCAGATTTTAAAGTTTGAGGAAATGGTACCTTAATTGAGCTCTTAATTACCTTGACTTTCTTGGGCAACTCAGCACTATCATTGCTTTATTGCTTTATTCCTCTTCAACATCCTCTTGCTTATCAGTTGTTGGGATGTGTAAGGACTTACCACTTCATGTTAACATTAACCTTCTTCAAATTTCCTTGAGCCATACGTTGACCTTGGGGGTGTGGATTGAGTTTGAAAATAGAACTTGCCATGCTCATTCACACTCAAAGAGCTCATCAACTTAAATACATAGCTTTTTATCTCTTTATTTTCTTCAATAACTTGCATAATCAAATTTTCAAATTTTTGATTAGTTTTACTCTGTGTCTCAATAAAAGCATGTAAAGTATCTTTTAAGGGGTTCCTAAAAGAATATGATGCATGATACGGGGTAGGATAAATTCTAAGTGGTTGTGTAGGTTGCTAGTTTTCAGATTTCCAACCAAAATTAGGGTGACTGCGCCACCCCAGATTATAGGTATTGGAGAAAGGTACAAAAGACTTCTTGTACATACCTAAGGCATTACATTTTTCCTCATACATTCCTCTCATTTCAGCAAATGTGAGGCACTCTTAAGCTAGGTGATCTACCCCACCACACACAAAATATGGTCCAAAAGACTCTGCATGATTAGCCACGTGTGTTGGCTTTAAATCCTTAGTTTTTAGCATCTCTAGCTTCCTAGTGAGTATCTCAACCTCAGCCTTTAGGTTATCCTCTTCCCTGAAATGGTAAATTCCACCACCATTTTGGTTTCCTGCAGGTCGTAACCTATTTGTGATCTCAGTAGCACTAGGTTCAGTCAATGTGTGAGCTTTTTCAGCAAGCTTATTGAGGTATTCTATGGCCTTATCAGGATATTTCTGTAAGAACTCACCATTACATATCATCTCCACAAATTGGAGCTTTCTAGGTGTAAGTCATTCATAAAAATAACTCACTAATCGCCAATTCTCATACCCATGGTGAGGACACATACTCAACAACTCCTTAAATCTCTCCAAAGATTTATACAAAATCTCACTGTCCTTTTGTTCAAAGGTGAAGATATGCATTTTTAAAACGTTGGTCTTATGTTGGGGAAAGTATTTATTAAAGAAGACCTGAGTCATCTCATTCCATGACCTAATAGATCGTGGTCTCAGCGAGTATAGCCAACTCCTAACTCTATCCTTAAAAGAGAAATGAAAGAACTTAAATTTTTTAAAATCCAGTTGGCGAGTATTAGCTGGAAACATGATGCAGATGGTGTGGTTGTACATGTAGAGTGAAGGTAATCCTGAAGAGTTCTAGTGGGTTGATTTCATATTCACTCATTTCTTCTGAACTAGATGGATTGTCAAATAAAAGATTTAAAAAATTTGATTCTCACTCTTGCACAAGCCTACAAGCAAATCTACCCTAAGGCGTCCCTATATCAGTGAAAAAAAAAACCTACAAAAGGAAAAAGAATATAAAATTAAGATGCAACAAGCTAAAAGAATAACGCGGTAGTTGTAGCATAGTTTTGGAGTGTCGATTCCACAGAGAGACAAATTAAAAGAATAGTAGAAGGAACAAAGAAACTAAAGAAAAATAGTAAATGATTAATGAAGAACAAAGATTAATTTTAAATGTAAATTAAAGTGAAGTAAAGTAACTAACGAAAAAAGTACTCAAATTCGACAAACAGTAATGCGTCGGAAATCCCTTGTACTAATCTGGTATTTCAATTATTCTTAATTTATTGAATAACTCAATTAGGAACTCAATTCCCAAAGTTCCCAATCGGAAGGTATAGATTTATAAACCAAGATTAAACCAAATGTAACCATTTGAAAATACGTAAATTATTATCACTGTTGAGAAAATCCAACGACGACAATATACTCGATAAACAATATTGCAGCAAAGAATTAAATCAATATAGATAAATAATTGATCCAAACATAATCAAAGATCTAATCCATTTAATAGAAAAAAGCATGACTGAATCCATAAACAAAATAAATTCTATGATTATTCGGAGAAGAAACCATCAACAATGAATTGAGAATAATAAAACAAAAGAGTTTTAGTAATTGAAAATCAAATACATAAATCAAAAATAAAATACCATCTAATATGCAAGTTCATCCCTAGCCCTACTTGAAAATTTAGTTACCCATAAATATAATTTTCAAGCTAAAAATAAAGAAAACGGTGGGCATGGAAATTAATTTTATCGTTTGTTCTTCAATATTGAGCCGTCTCCATTCTCTTCTAAAAACTTTCAATTTCGTGCTAATGAAATGTTTATATAGGGTAGGAAAGAAACCCTAATGTCTTTCATATTCCCCCATACAAAATCGCCTAAATTTTAGAACTCATCTTGGTAGCTATTTACGCACTTCAGGAGTTTGAATTTAGGATCCTTACTAGAGACAACTTTTTAGCCCTTTAAAATAGCTTTCTAACACATTAAGAATCGCATCAATCCGATATTTGAGCAGAAAGTTATGATTAAAATATTAAAGTGTGTACAGGCTGTCTTCTAGCGAATTTCAGATTGACTTTTTCTCTTGATCTAAATTACTCTCAAACCCCATCATTATCCTTATTTGAAGATCCCTACACTCGTTGAAAGTTATTAGGTTGTTTCAACATCTTGCCCACTTGAAAGTTCTTTGAATTTGACTGGGTTTGGACTTATACTTTTATAGACTCTGAAATTAAATATAAAAATATGCTCAGGAGTATTCCAAAATAAATAGAAATTCAATTCAAGAATACACATTAATTCCTATAATTTCTATTCACATTTTAGCATTTTAGTCTAATAATAGGATATTTAGAGTGCACTTTTGTACACTCATCATATGGCTAATGCCTAATCCTTTCTTTTCTTTCAAGCTTTCGTAACTATCAAAATCCTCATAATGTCTTCTAGTTCAAGCAATACTGAAAATATGCCCCACCCCAATCAAAACCTTCATGCCACTTCTCAGCCTGTTACTGAGAAACTCAATGGTTTAAACTTTATGTCATAGAGTATGTAGTTCATGGTCTTTCTTAATAGCCATAATCTTGTTGGTTATATTGATGGCACACTAAGGCTCCTTGAAAAACTATTCAGGATGCACCTAATCCAGCTTATGCAATATGGTTTCGGAAGGACAATTGTGTTAAAAGTTGGATACTTGCTTCCATTTCAGAGAAGTTGCTTGCTTCTCTTTATGGAATTAAGATTGCCAAGCAGGCCTGTGATTCTCTTCAGATCCGTTTTGCATCAGTTTCATGGTCACGGGTTGCATTACTTAAGAGACAGATCCAAACTCTCTCTCAAGGTAATAAAACATGTACTGCTTTGTAACGACTTGATCCTATATTTTTAGGGATAAATTATGGATAATTCTATTAGGTTCGATAAATGCGTTAGAGCCCATAAAAGAGTTTATCGGATAAGTTATATTTATTTGAACCTAGAGTTAAGCTACATTATTTTTTTTTCTCCAAGCTCGTGAGTGTTAGACTCCAAACACTATTAGCATTCTTGATTCCTCTTCATAATAAAACCCCTAACTGATTCCCTCTATAAACTACAACCATGCACGTCCCAAATTCCCACTAGAACTCACTGAATAGAACTCTCCCAATAGGATTACAATTCCACAACTATCGTGTTATCCGATGACACAGATTTATTAGAGTTATCCTCGTACACTTCTAGAACAAACCCTACGTCCGCCACCTTTCCTCTTCTTAGTCATCATGATCGGCTCTTCATCCTACAGAAGTAAGTAGTCAACTTCGATTTGAACACGTTGTACAAATTCTTTTGTCTATATATATCTCCCCACCTTGCACGTCTATTTGGTTTGTCACGACTCACCACATGCACGTACCTATTTATACACTTCAAACACAGCCTCCAGTCCACATCTAGAAAAAACAACCGAGAGCCATCCTATACTGAGAACCACTTCGAGCCCCTCTGCCTAGCCATCGCCCATAACGTATAGGCCTAGTTGCTCTGCTACCTCCTCCATCGTAAACAATCTCCACCACCTCCCCTCAATCCGTCCAGCAAACCACCCACACAGCAACCACCAAGCACGTCCCGTAGCCTTGCCACCCTGAAGCCAAGCCAACCACATCACAGCTCCTCCCTCTGACCACCTTGCTGCCCAGCTAGTAGAGACATTACGCGACTGCCCTTGGAGAGTCAACAAGTCGCTGCCATCTTCCCCTGTTTTACCACCCAAGAATAGAGCAGCAACGAAGCCAACTATCTCCTTTTCCTCCACGCCTACAACCTCCCACACTCAAACAGCACCTTGTCGAGACTACACCTCTTGAGCCACCGACAAAACCACCGTAGTCCCTATCTCCCTTCGGCAAGCAAGAACCAGAACAAGGAAGCCACGCCCCCAATGCCAATCATGAATCACCGTGACCCAACCCATGAGCTCTGTCGCTACCAATTTCTCTTTCCCAGTTTTGAGCCGCCGTGAAGCACCACCACAGCCCCCCCCACTTCTAGTCGCTACTCATCCCCACCAAAAGATCACGGCCTCTTCCCTTCTCTTTTATCCCTTCATTCTCTCGGTAATTATCTCTCTTCCTCTCACGTTATTTTCTCTTTCTCACACAAACTAGTTAGTAGGTTAGTATATGTTAGGCCTCATGAGACTGAATATGGGATGCCATATGAATTTAAGGGCACTTAGACCATGAAAAGTTGCAATATTTTGAGAGCAGTTAACGGATATAGGAATATCAAATACGGTTTAAAGTTGATATTACGGATTTAATGTGTGTATATGTTGGGGTCAACACATGCTTGCATAGATAGAATTATAAGTTCATTATATGGAATAATGAGATTTTTGGAGTTCATTATAAACATTAAAGTATTTGAGGAGTTACAAAATTTCAGGATCCAAGAGTTATAGATTTCTTTTAGGTTTTAATAACGAAGCACGTGATTAATTAGGAATTTACAAAAATTACTGACATGTTTTTAGGTAATCAACCGCGTTCAGGAAATAGTGGATTAGCGCTATGAGGTAAGTAGCATAATCATGCCCTTACACGTATGTACCATAAACGACATGTCTTTTATAAACATATTATGCATGTACGCCCTCCATTGGAAGCCCCTTTTTACATGTCCAAATCATGATAAAATTATGAAAATCCAGGATTTTTCGTAAAGAATTATGCATTAAATTATTTATGAAAAATCATGATTTTATAAAAGGAGTTATGCATTAATGAAAAGACATGATTGTATGTGAGAGTTATGCATTAAAATATTTATGAAAAGCCATGCATGATTTTTTGTGAAGATTTATACATCAAAATATTTATGAAAAATCATGATTTTATGTTAGGAAACATTTATCACAAAAATTTATGAAAGAATATGATATGACAAGATATGACATATATGCATATAATTTGTTTTGAAATCTATGATATGACAAGTATGCAAGTATGATTATGATGAAATTTGAATGATAAGATATGTAACAGCCTATGTTATGATATGAAGACAATGCCTATGTTATGGGCATATTGCATTGTCAGGTCGTACATGTTAGTAGTGCATCCAATATGTCTTCCTTATGTATGGATTCCACAACCCACGGCCACGGGTGGAATCGGAATCTATTAGATTCACTAACCCTAACTCACAGGGGTCAACAGTGGGTATCAGCCTATGGTAAGTGAAATATAAGTTCATGTTTATGTTATTTACATATGTATTTATGAGTATGCATATTTTTCAAGAAACCTTATGTTTATTATATTTACTGTATAATATGTTGCTTATTGAGTATTCGACTCATTTTTGTATATTTTATGTTTTTAAACCACTCCAGGTAACGACATTTATTAAGTATTTAACAAATTTTATTTTATTTGTAGAATCTTTCACATTAGCGCGTCATTAATAGAAAATGTTTTAGTCAAGTTTAGTAGCACATTGGCTCCCCGAAAATTCTAAAAATGTCTTTATTGGAGAGCGGGGTGTTACATGCTTATATTGATGAAACTAAGTGTCTCGCAGATCAACTAGCTGCAGCTGGCAAGGCTATGGATGATCAAGACCTTATTGCTCAATTACTAGGGGGTCTTAAGGTAAGCTTCACTCCCTTTGTTACCTCCTATACTTTTGCTACATGAGATAATAATCTTTCCTTGGAAGATTTTCAAGCTGAACTACTCAGCTTTGAGGTACTGCTCGAAATCAGCATCAAAATTCTACAGACACTCACCATGCTTTTGTTGCTAACAGATCTAAAGTGCTAAACTTTACCAAGAAAACACAAAAGCCAGGTCTAAATACTAATTTCAGATAAAATCGAGCTCTAGTTGCCTTCAATCCTCGTCCGCAAGGTACTTCCAATAGACCTACCTGCCAAATTTGTGGCAAAATCACATTGCACTAGACTGCTATGAGAGGTTCAATTATGCATATCAAGGCTGGATTCCTCCTGCTAAACTTGCAGCCATTGCAGCTAAATCTAATGTAACACTTGATAATTAAATCTGGTATGCTAACAGTGGGGCTAATGTGCAGATAACCAATAATGCAGCAAATTTACTACTCAGCAACCGTTTGAAGGAGCAGACATGATCACAGTTTACAATGGGATGTAAGATAAGATAGAGTAATGCATACATAGATAAACAAATTGTGTTGCAGTAGGTGTCAATACCTTATTGAAAGATTTGTATATTTATAGAGTTGTAGTTACAAAAGAATTCAGCTTTACAAGGATATCTAACAATTCAGAATATATTGGCAACTGAATAGAAGTTGGTAATTGATTTTTTGGAGTGCTAAAAAGCAGAACGTGATCTCTCGTTCAAGTATAGAAGCGGAATACATGTCACTGGCCTTAGCTACTGCCGAGTTCTATTGGATGCGTATGTTATTTCGAGAATTAAGAATTGTTCTTGCTAAATGTCCAGTGATTTGGTTTGACACTATAGGAGCAACTATCTTGGCTTCTAATCCAGTTTTCCATACTAGGACAAAGTATATTGAAGTGGATTATCACTTTGTGAGAGAGAAGGTTGTGAACAAAGATGTTCAAGTATGTCATATTTCCACAGAAGAATAGATTGCATATGTGTTTACTAAGGGACATACAACCTTAAGATTTAAATTCTTAAGATCCAAATTGATGATCTGCTTGCTGCCCATCAGTTTGCAGGGAGTGTTAGCATGACCGATTATGTAGCAATATCAAATCACTTACCGAATATGCAACAATTTCATAACAGAGTTTTGAATACTTGAAGTTTGAATTGTAGCGAGCCTTTTTAGTTTGTTAAGATAGTTTGTTAGATATCCTTGTAAATCTGAATTCTTTTGTAACTACAACTCTATAAATATACAAATCTTTCAGTGAGTAAGATATTGAAACCTACTCCAACACAATTTATTTAATTATGTATGCATTACTCTATCTTATCTTACAGTCCTCTCAAAGTGAACACTCACTTTGACTATTAGTACAAAAGTGTGTGTGGTTATATAAATATATATATATATATATATATATATATATATATTTAAAAAAATGTTACTAACAATCAAAGTGAACGATCAATTTGGGATAGAATGAAAAAATATTTTGTAACTCGGTTATAGTATCGTTATTGATACATGGTAATGATATCTTTACACTTTTTTTTACTATTGATTTACAACCAATCAATTTTTTTTTTCTTTTGCTCTTTGAATTTAAATCAAAAATCTCATAACATGACCTTTTTGCATAATCTAGAAGAAAATAAATTCAATCAACTAATATAATCATGTAATTTAATTAAAAATAAATTCAATTTTATAAAAATTGTCATTTTTTTACCTTTTGAGTCAATTTTTATAAAATTAAATTTGTTTTTAATTAAATTACATGATTATATTAGTTGATTAAATTTATTTTCTTCTAAATTATGCAAAAATTTCATATTCTAAAATTTTTAATCTAGATTTAAATAACATAAAGAAAAAAATAGTTAAATAATACAACAGTAGTAAATGAAATATAAGATATCATTACACGTTGATACAAATTACAGGAGAGAAACATTATGCCCTTTTTTTGTCTATTAATGATACATTTATAACTACTTTATAATTAATTTACAATTTATTTTAAATCAACTAATATAGTTGTGACACTTCGTTAAAACACAATTTTAATTTTACAAAACTATCTTTCAGAAAAAAAAAAAAAAAGAGAAAAAAAGAAAAAAAAAAGTATTTTTAAATTGAAAAGAAGTATCGCCATTGAATAGCCGAAGTCGTCTGGGGAGTCTGGACGACTTCGGCTACTCGACATTGAAGAGCCGGTCACTGCTCTTTACGTGCAAGGCACGAACATCAGGCATTTGAACCCTGCTTAAAGAGACGGGTGAGAGACCAAACTCTGAGAGGGTGAGGCAACAACGAATAGTGAGGAAGGAATGGAGAAGGGAGTACCCAGAGTGGGGGTGGCGGTTTTCTTGTTGAGTGGGAAAGCTGTTCTCTTGGGTCGGCGCCGCTCATCCATCGGTGACTCCACTTTTGCTCTCCCTGGTGGCCACCTCGAGTTTGGTTAGTATCCTCCTTGTCTTACACAAACTTAGTTTCCCATTTATGTTTTGGCAAGTTTCTGGGGATCTTTGCAAACAATTTCTCCAATTCTTCCATTATTTCTTCCTGGGTTTCTCTCTTGCTTGTTAAATTTATGCAATATGAGCTTATATAGAGTTGAATTGGATTTACATGCTCAATCTTACATGGAAGGGATGGGATTTTGATTAATTGATTGCAAAGAAATGCTAGCGTGAGTTATTATTTGGGTCAAGTGAGGTGTTTATCAATTAACATTTTTTTATGCTAATAGACGCTCTATAGAGAAAGTATTTAATTATTGATAGCTTGATCTTCCTCTCTTTGCTCCACTTAGGAATGGGGGTAATCAATGGATCAGGTGTAGAATTATTACAATGGAGTTGTGAGGAAACTTGACTTTGTATACAAAATGCTAATAAAGTCCCACTACCATAGACTCAGACCGTGATCAGGGTATCTCAAGGACCTTCTTGGTCGACATAGATAGTTTCTGGGCCTGGATTCTGTTATGAATTATCATATAACCTAGCAATTATATATTAGGCAGCTAAGATTCACTAAATTCCAATAGCCATCAATGATCACTCACTGTAATACCATCGTAGGTTAAATATTGGATCCGTTTTAGAAAAAAGAAAAACCACAATCAATGCAAACTCATTTATGAAAAATATTCAAACACATACCTCACTCCAAGTTAGAGCTCTTGCTTTCACGATTGTATTGGCATCTAGATTTCTCCACCTATTCAATTACTCTCAATTTCCACTTGTGCATTTTCAGGAGAGAGCTTTGAAGAATGCGCAGCCAGAGAGTTGAAAGAGGAAACTGGATTGGACATTGATAAAGTAGAGTACTTAACTGTAACAAACACCCTGTTTCTTGAGGAACCAAAACCATCCCATTATGTTACTATCTTCATGCGTGCATTCTTAGCAGATCCTAACCAAGTGCCCCAAAATCTTGAGCCACAAAAGTGTGATGGTTGGGATTGGTATGACTGGGATAATCTCCCTAAACCACTGTTTTGGCCTCTAGAGAAGATGGTGCAAGAGGGCTATAATCCTTTTCCAATTGGCTAGAACTAATTCATAGGGATCCTGCCACGTTCTACTTGCTTTTTGTCCAGTGTGCGAAGATTATGCATGCATGTGAAACGTCTAGGCAGTGAAAACATAAGTCGGGGCTTTCAGTCTTATTATCAATTTGGTGTAAGATGTATTTCCCTTTCTCTTATTAATCTTGCCTTTCTCTTGCCTCTTATGTTAGTGATTGTGCTTCCTGATTCCATTCTGTTTTCTAGTCTACTCTGCTTTTAACACGGTAGAATCTACATTTCATGTTGAGCAGCAATTACGTATACTTATTTTGGAAATAGAATTACATTTATCAAGCAGGCTTTTCAAGTTGGCTTGATTTATACCGTTATTGAGAGCACTCATAAAAAGCAAATATTATCTACCGCTGTGTCATTACCTCCCTTGCATGTGCGTTCTTATATGTATTAATGAACAGTTCAAATTATTATCTACCACTGTCTCCACCAATGATTTTAGGTTTTTTCCTCATATGCAGTAGGTACAATAGTTACCTTGTCATTGTTCCTTTGCCAAATGTCTCTTGAACTAATGAAGCACTACCCAGTAAATGAATGCGTAATATCTGTACCCAGTGATGGATTGACATAAACGAAAAGAAAAATATGATGAATAACTGTTTCAAACCCAACCTAAGTTTCTTTTATCCTTTATCTTTGATGAAGTAGAAGGAAAGGAAGGTTGAGGAACTTTTACATCATTGGTCAATGCAGCATGATCAACAATGTTCCTCATCCGGGTGAACCTTGGATCCTTTGTTATTACTTAATACATAAAAAGCCATACATATCTGCCACTACTTTTCTTATCTCACCTCCTTGCCTGAAGAGAACGAGCAATTTACTTCACATTGGTCACAGGAGAAGTCCTTTACCCTTATATCTGTCCCTCTGCCTTTATGATTGCATCTCTGCTAGCAGATTATTACACCCAGGATAAGAAATCAATGAATACCAAGAAAAGCATCCAGAAAATGATGTTAGCACACTTTGTGAGTTCCTCCAGAACATTGAGAGAGAGAGAGAGAGAGAGAGAGAGAAGGAAATAAGGGAATTGTATTCATCTATTGCATATCGAATCCATACATTTTATGATAGTGATTTACGGATTGACAGAGAAATCTAACCACTGGATTCAACTAAGGTATAGTGGTCCAACCCAAGAATTACCCATACTCGGTTGCCCTTTCGTGAACCAATCAAACACAATAAAAGGTTTGGCCTAATAGACTCCAAGCTAAAGACACGTACAACTAAGGAAGACATATGCTTCTTCCACTTCCGAGAGTCTCCAAAACCCCCATTCTTCATGCTTAGCTTCAGTATGCAGATACCTCAGGAGAAAGTGCGACAAAGTCTTCCCCCTTTTGAGCACCTTGCCACAAGGTACAGGTAAGAGAGCTTCAACTGGTAAGAGAGCCTCAACTGTTCATAATAGATTTCCAGGTAGCATTGTCATCTTGTTGTTCGTGCCACTGAATTAGCAATTCAGAAAGGGGTTGATTCTTGATTCTTCTAATACGGCGTGCTAACACTTTCTTCAGTTCAGGCTCGAGGACCCGTGCAACATTGACCGATTGTAGAGTCAAGAGTAGTGAGATTCCTTGGCCAAGCTTCTTCTTCAACTACGAGATGTGGAAGATAGGGTGAATGGCTAAAGTGGGAGAAGATTGCAGCCGATAAGCCACTACCCCTATCTTTTGAACGACCTGGAAAGGGCCATAGTACTATTACTACCGTAGGGCTAGTTTCAAACTCCTCCGGTGAGTCATAAACAACTGCCTATAGGGCTGGAAGTGCAGTAAACCCACTCACCAACCTCTAAACTCAGTTCCTTATGCTTCAAGTCTGCATATTTTTCAAGGCTGTGAGGGAATAGGAAGAGGTTGCAATAATCCACATGGCTCTGATTGATCTGCCTTGACACCCTGGCAAGTGTCATAGTCTCTTATGAGTTGCTCGACATTAGATCTGATTCCAAGAAATCTTTCTTAATCCGATGCATTTTTTTGTCTCTCTCTCCCCCCACCCCCCCTCCCAAGGCTGCTATGCAAAAATGATAGAAGTTTAAAGAGAGAATCATATGCAAGGAACAATCTTTGTTTGTACAATAGGAGCCCATTCATGACAGTGTAGGACCGAGGGTAAGCTACCTTCCTCAAATTTAGAAAATAAGTCTTCGGTCCTGGGTCTTTAGCATAACCCAGTTTAACATCTTCCGGCCAATCAATTGTAGGAAAGGATATGATCGCAAGGATTACCTCCACTTTGTCCAGCTCACCTTTAGACCTCTTTGACAAGGCATTTGCTACCTTGTTGTCATGTCCCTTTATATATTCTAGAACCAGATCATAACCAAGTAGCATGGAGACTTTTGATGCATAGGAGTTCCTACCTTCTATTTTAGCAGCTACTTTAGGCTTTGGTGGTCGATTCTAACCGCAAACAAATGCCTCCAATAAATAATGCCTCCTTTTCTGTAATGCTATCACTAATGCAACTCTTTTTCATATGTTGACAAGCCCAATATTCTCCCTTTAAAGCTTGACTGCAAAATGCTAAGGGTTTATTTTTCTGCATGAGGGCAACTCCAATTGCACAACCTAAAGCATCACATGCAATGATTAAGTGTAGGCAGAAGTTTGGAAGAGATAACACTTGGAGTTGGGTCACTACGCTTTTAAGTTCTTGGATTTCTTCCTTGGCCTCATCATTACACACAAACTGGTCCTTCAATAAACTGGTTAGGGGTGCTGCAAAACTTCCATCACCTGGGATGAATCTCTTATAATAGCCAGTCAACCTAGAAACCTCCTAAGAGCATTAGCATCACCTTGCCCATCCTATTCGCCAAAGCTTCCCTAATATCACACATTTTGCCTTTTTCTTATCCTACTCAAAAACTAATTCTACGATGGATTATTCATCTAAACTTTATATAATAATAAAATATTATTAATTTTAGACATTTTCATTTTTTTTATCTATTTTATTTTTGTCATATTTTGTTGTTTTACTAGTCATATATTAATTTTTTATAAAAAAATATTTCGTGTTAAGTTTCATAATCCATAATGTGCACTTTTTTATTGTTTTATATTTAATAACATAACTATTATTTCATTATTCTAATTAAATTATTGTTTATATTCAATGGTAATTTTTTTCCTAATCTAACGATAATATCTATTTTTTTTTTATTACAATTATCTAAAATCGCATATAAATTTTAACTTGAATATCTACATTACACATCTAACCATCTTCTTTTGCCAACATTTCTTTTTTCCAACAATCATACCTACAATTCCATTTAATCTTCTACTTATGTCAAACTTTATTTTATCCATTTACTCATATTTTTTGTTTAAGCTAACTGTCTCGTTGGCATTATAAATAGATCAGGCGTTCTAACTACTTACCACTCATCTAAAACCAAGCCTCTTGAGATTTCCAATATTTCTTCTTTCAATTCTTGAAATTCCACCATTCTTAATTCTTTATGGATCCATCTTAGAGTATTGATCATATTGTATATGAAGATTATTCTGATAATGAATTCAATATGATTGCAGTAATGTCGATAGAACAAGAATGAAGGCTAGCGAGGGAGCATCCAGTTCATGTCGTCATCCTGCCCATCTACTCATACGTTCATCTGACGTGATCCATTGAACAACCATCAATGCCTTTTCCATGATTATTTTGCTTAAATACTAATATATCCTCCCAATATTTTTAAGAAGAGGTTTTGAATTGATCGTGATCTATTTTACACATCCATTATGCAGAGAAGCATATGATTATTTTGTCCAAAAAATATATTCAAGTGGAAGGCTCGGATTGTCTTCCCTTCAGAACATGACTGCAGCAATTTGGATGGTCACATATGGAGTAATGACAGATCTTAAGGAAGAATATTTGAGAATTGGAGAAAGCATTGCACAGTTGAGTATGAAAAAATTAGACGATCGTGACAATTTTTTTTTTGATGAGTACTTGAGGTCTCTAAACAGTAGCGATATAGCACGATTACTAGATGTTGGACAATGACGTGGATTTATAGAAGTATTGAGAATCATTAATTGCATGCTTTGGAAATGTAAGAATTATCCTAACGCTTGGAAATGTAGGTACTCTAGTCATATAAAGTAACCAACTATTATTTTTGTATCTTTGAGGCCATTGCGTCTTATGATCTTCGGTTATGACATGTTATTTTATTTTACATAGGTCTCATAATGACATCAACATACTCGATCAATCTTCTGTATTTGCTACACTGGCCCAAGGTCGTGCTCCTCCATGCAACTATTCAATCTTCACAAGAAAGTAAGAGAAAAGATTTTGTTACAGCCTAAAAGTCAGCAATAAAAGATATGGAGTGTGTAATTGAAGTACTTCAAGCTAGATATGCAATTGAAAGACATTATGTACACTAGGAGTGTCAAATCGTGTTAACGGGTCGTGTTCGTGTTGTGTCAAGATATGTATATTATACTATATAGGTCAACTCTAACCCGACCCGTTAAGCTTATCGTGTCAAAATCTCAAACCCTAACACGACCCAATAACATAACGGGTCGTGTCGTGTCGTGTCAACCCATTCTGACCTATTTATGTAAATGGATTGAAACAAACTCAAAATTAATCTCTTTAATCTAGTTAAGTTTAGCATAATTTTATATAAATGTTAAAATCACAATATCTATAAAAAATATAAAACTAACTACAAGTCCAAAATTACAATCTAAACAATAAAAATATCGAAATTAAAATCTCAACAATTTTATTTTTTAGGTATAAGGGTATAATTTTAATTTTAATATTCTTAACAGGTCATAACGGGTTGACCCGTTATCAACCCGTTAAGCTATCATGTCTTAACGGGTCAACTCGTTTTGATCCGAACCCGTTAAGGGTAAACCCTAACCTGCTTTTATTGTGTCGTGTTCGTGTTAGGTTAATAGATCGTGTCACATATTGACACCCCTAATGTACGCATACATTATTTTGCACAATATCATTGTTGAAGATGAGCATTATCTATACCTCAGTGCATACCGATTCATTTATGAACAAATAGATGATACTCCACATGAACCAGTTTCACGAGATCATATACCTAAATTTATTGAGTTCATTGAGCAACACCATCATATTAGAGATAGAGAAACTCATTCTCAACTTCAAGCTGACCTCATCGAGCATTTATGGAGTATGCAAAGCCGTCGTGATTTTACTACAATTGCAAATAGAGCTTTTATGCTGTAATATTTATATTTTGGGATGTTAAGTGAGTTAATGAAGATCGTTCATCTTAGCAAGTTTTGTTGTTGTAAAACATTTTCTAGGAGTTTCAAGACTAACATTCAATTGGAACAAGCATTCACCAAACTTATAGAAAATGCTACAATCGAATTTAATTTCAATGAAGTTTATTTGATAAGTAAGTAATGGATTTTTATTACTTATTAAAAAATGAGCTTGTGGGAAAAGAATATTTATGATATTATTACATAATGGGATATGCAAAAGTCTTGCAAAGCTGTTTTACTTAAGCTCTTGTCAATAGTGTGACATTACTTTGCACTTGCTAGTTTGTTGTTAGTTTAACTTCCAAGTATTTGTGCTTTCCTTACGCAGATACATAATCTTGCATGCAAAAGGATTGGAAATACTTGCAAAATATGTAATTTGATCCTATGGAAGTGTGCCATAATTGATGCTAGTCCATTAACTCTGTATTTCAATCTACTTCACCAAACTATATTCACTAAACTATATAAAAATTACAAACTGTATTCACCAAACTATATTTCCAGAAATTACAAAATCCACTAGCTCTTATAAAAGAAAACTGGTTCATGGCGAGTTACAAACATAGAACAATTTTAGAAATTACAAAGCAAAGTATTCTAGAAATTATAAAAAACTACACATGAATTATAATTCAAAATCTATAACAACAGTTGTTGCCCAACCACACAAACATTGTCTAACAACAAATGTATTTCCAGCATATGCTACTTTCCAACCACAAAATAGTCCAAAAGGTGTTCCATAATTTCGGTCCAAATAAACTTAAATCATCACTACACACCTCTAGAAGGCTGAGGTGGAGATGGAGATGAAGTCTCGAAAATCTCCCTTTGAAGATTTTGGAATACTCTTACTACATTGCATTCATGCCATCAAGATCCAACTTCATAATTTTCACCTTGATCTTCCTCTCTTTAAGATGTAGTAATTCACATCTATTGTTCTTTGTCTTGCCTACCGGTTGTCTTCTCTCCATCATGCATATGGTTTTGTCATTGCTCATGCGACTTAAGATCACATCATTAAATTCATTAGAATAAGCTTCTCTACCCTTCCTCCTTTCCCTTTCTTTCTCAACCTTCTTGCCTAGAGGTCTCTCATAACTAACATCAACATTCTCATCTATAATGTCATCTCCTAGTGGAATTGACTCTGCAATCGCTGAATGTTTCCCAGGTAGTTTTCTTCTTGTTGAGAACTATGACATATGTGATTGCCATTTTGGTCTCAATAAATTCTAGCAGTATTCCATGGTGTAGTTGGCCTCTTGCATCTCTCTGTACATGATTTTGGGATTCTCAATTTAAAAATGCCAAGTGATAATGTAAGGATGTAATTTGTTAAATAATTTCAGAATTGAATTAGTCAGAAACTTATACCTTGTCTTGTGCCATGCCACTACTTAGATACAATAATTCTACTTGGGCTACAATAACACAAAAGTTATTTGTCCATTTTTGGATCAAAGAGCATCAATTGGTCAATGACACCCCAAAACATTCTAGACTGCTAGGTTTTTCATGGTCATTATAATAATCATAAATCCTCTCCACATTTGTGTGAATTTTTTGTCAGTTTCTCAAATAGCATCCATGTTAATGTTGAGTCAGGTCGAGATGAGGACTGTCCTCCTCTATGGTAAAAGACATCTTGTTGAGATTATCAGGTCAAGAGTAGGTGGCATTTTTTCACGTTCGAGTTGTGTTGCTTGGAGTACAATATTATCATGTATGCTAGTTAGGGATGTAAATTCAAACCGAAAAAACGGAAAACAGGACCGAACCGGACCGGTTATACCGGTTTTTAAAACGAAAAAACCGGCCGGTTCCGGTCCGGTTCCGGTTCCGTGATTTTTTGGACCGGACCGGACCGTTTGATTAAAAAAAATAAAAAATAATATTTTTATATATAAGTTTTATACAAAATATTTTATATATATTAAATATTAATATATATAAGTTTTATATATAATGTATAATTATAAATTTTTATCTGAAATTTTATATATAACATATATATTCATATATGAAATAATTTCTTATTATAATTTATAAATTATTACATAAAATGTTAATACTACATCACTAAAAGTTTATAACTAATACTAATATATAACTTATAACTATACCAATAGTCTAATATTAATACTATTATATAGTCTAATATATTAATAAAAGTATAAAACAGTTTTTTTTAAATCAATTTTTTTTTTTTATAAACAAATTTTTAATGACAAATTATGAAATTTACATTTTAAAAAAACTGAAAGACCGGACCAGACAGGACCGGAAACCGGTAAAACCGGAAGTACCGGTTTAGGAGGGTAACCGGTACGTAATCGGTTTTGAAAAATACAAAACCGGTATATACCAGTTCGGTCCTAGATTTTATCCAAAACCGGACCGGTTACACCCCTAATGCTAGCCATTGTGGTGCTGTTAATATCTTAGTCACCACTTCTTAAAAGAGTGGTGATGTGACTTGCTGCTCCTAGGTTTAAGAATGCCGTCATTTTTAGAAACTTTAGGAAACCAATGTGCTACTATTGATCTTGACTTAAATATTTTCTTTTAATCTTAAGGAAACACCAGGTACAATGATTTCTTATAATGATTAAAAAGGTTCAAAATACCGAAATCATAAAAGAAAATATGCAAAAGAGCTTTTTAAAATTTCTCGAACTTTGTACTATAAAAATCATAACTTAAAATCTGTGTACATGATCTAGGCCTCTGGCTTGCCTCCTTGGGCCAAGTCATGTCCTACAACTCCAATATAAAGAAGATGCTTACCTGGGGTGGTTAAAAACATAAAGTAAACCTAAAATGAGTTAAAAACTCAGTAAGAAACTCATTATAATATAAACATAATAAACTAAAGTTTTTCATAAAATTTGTCATGCTTGAGAGAATTAAAATCATAACCATTCTTGCATATGCTTATGACATACAAGACTTAAGAAATATTTCTTATACATTACATTATATAATTTATCTGACTGATCTGACTGGCCAACACACTTAATCATATGCGAAAGGTTATGCAATGATCCCACATCCTATAGAATGAAGGGAAATCGCTGATAGTATTCTAGAATACTATAGTGGATCATGCTTGAGTCCGTGACTTGCACATCCACCGATGAATCGCATTGGTACCATGCACTTGAATGGTCATCTTATTAATTTGATCATTATCTTACACTTGATTTTATGAAAACTTATATGTCTTACATAACTGAGATGAATGATATACATAATATATACATAACTATAATATTTGGAATTAAATATGATCGTGTAGTATTATGAATGTCGTGCTTGCATATATCATGACATGCTTGCATACATCATGACATGCATGATATATAAACATTGGCTTCCAAAGAACTGACTGTACTAATAATCTAACTAGCTAAAGTGTGTTAATCCTAATTTTCTAACCAAGCTACTTACCTCGTAGCTTGGTCCTAAAGAGTGTATTACAGGCTATCCCAACTGACACCATGAGTGTGTTCAAACTGCCTGGGTTGCTTCTCAAAGAAATTGAATCCCTCTTGGCTAGATTCTGGTGGTGTCTTAAAGGTGAGGGGAAAGGCATCCACTAGAAATCGCGGAGGTCAATGGGGGTGGTCAAGAATCAAGGTGGCCTGGGCTTCAGGGACCTTAGTAGTTTCAGCAAAGCTCTTCTTTCCAAGCAAATCTAGAAAATGATCAAAGAACCTAACTCACTGGTCTCTCAAGTTTTTAAACAAAAATACTTCCATAACTGTGACCTAATGGAGGCTAAACTGAGAGGTGCTCCCTCTTTTATTTGAAGAAGCCTCTGGTCCAATGTGGGCCTGATTAATGAGGGGTCTGTATGGGGGGAATGTAATGGAAATAGCATAAAAATCTAGAAAGATAAATGGTTACCTTGTCCTGTGACCTACTAGATTCAGACTCCCATGAATACACTTAATCCTGAGTCCAAAGTAGATGAATTGATAAAAGAGGGTAGCAGTTCTTGGAAGAAAGAATTGGTGGCATCAGTTTTCAAAGAGGATGAAACCAAGCTTATCTGTTCTATACCTATTATCAATAGAGGCTCCAGTGATAAGCTGATATGGAGGCTTAGAAAAAGGAATTTTCTCTGTTAAAAGTGCTTACTATCTAGAAACTTTGATATTGAGTCGAAATTCAGGTGAAGCCTCAACAGGGTGTTGGGGGGAATATGTGATGTGGAAAGATGTATGGCACGTAGAGGTACAGGTAAGGTCAAACTGTTCATCTGGAAATGTATTAATAATATGCTTCCTACAAAAGATAATATTTATAGGAAGAACATTTCTGAGAGCAATTTTTGTCCAATATGTACAAGAGAAGTGGAGCACCAGTGCACATTTTGTGGGACTGCTCTGCTACAACAGATGTTTGGGGAGACCAGCATTTTCAGTAAATGGTAAAGGCATCCCTATGATTTTCAGATGTTGTGGTCTGAGATGAGTGTTAAGCTAAGTAATGAGAGTCTCGAATTGGCCTCAATCATATTCAATCATCTGTGGGCTAGGAGAAATGCTTTTATTTTTCAAAACCAGTTTATGCAACCTGATACATTTGGTACAAGGACTCAAGCTGACCTATTTCTGTTTAAAGAGACCAATTAAATTAATTTCAATAGAGCTGAAGGGACTCATGGGAGATGATCAACTCAAAATTGGAAGCCACCTTTTGACCCTATTTCAAAGTAGATTTCGATGCAGCTTTTGACAAAGTAAAAGGCAATATGGGATTGGGAATAATCATCAGAGACTCAGAAGGCAGCTTGCAAGTTGTTTTGATAGCTTTTAAGGATCATATTTCATCAGTTTTCCAAGCTGAAAGTGCTACTCTTCACAGAGTTATGGACTTTTGCATTAAGCTAGGCTTAAACCAAGTATGTTTTGAAGTGGATGCTAAGGTTGTTGTAGATGCGGTTAACTCCAAAAAAGAAGATAATTTGTAGTTTGGACATGTGATAGAGGATCTGCAGTAGTTGATGAAGTGCAACCAAGCATGGCGCCTGAATTTTGTACACAGGTCAGCTAACAAAGCTGCTCACACGGCAGCCAAGTTAGCAATTAGGGATATTAGAAGAAAAGTTTGGTTAGAGGATGGCCCTCTTGGGGTTTTAAACTTTGTCCTGGTGGATTCAGTTTGTATGATCACTATCCAAATAATTGATTCCCACATAATTTCTCCAAACAACTATACGATTAAACCCAAAAATATTTCTACTTCCAAATGTCTATTTTCTATCGATTTTATCATAAAATATCATCCTATATAATTAGTCACGTAATCAACACTCACTAGGCATGGGCATTTACATAACTTTATTCCTAGAGATGAAGTCCGACTATATATAGTTTTAACCACTAAGAGGAGTAGAGAGGTCTTATGGGCGAAATATTCATGTGACGTGGGATGTAGCTATGTAAACGGTGAGGAGGAACAACATCAATTGGTCAGTTGCTTCTGCAGTTGTCCTAATCATCTACGACATAGGGTGATGCTTCTTCTCTTGGTTGTTGGTGGTATGTGGTTCTTCAAAGCTGTTGTGGGGGGCATGTTCGGTGTTGTGGTTGTTTTCGTGGCTTGTTCTGAAGTCGTGAGACGTGGGATCAATCTGCTTCACAATTCACGTTCATAGAGGAGAGGAGATGAACAGAGCGATATTTTCTAGTGCAACTAGGGGTGGTGGTTCCCGTGATAGTTTTGGGTCCTTCATGGCGGTGAGGGGAGCCTAACGTGGTCCATGTGATCACTCTGTCTTGAGGTTAGAAAACAAAGGGCTTCGTGTCATGCGATGCAACCATGGTGGGTGGTACAAGGGTGGAGTGGCAAGGGGAGGGGGAGGCTCATGGTGTTGTGTATGAGAGGCAGCACGTGCTCTGTTCTAGGTTATCTAAAATAGAGGCTTTTGTGGCTCATATTCAATTGCCTTTGGTTGGCTTTGCTTCATGATGGCTAATCTTGGTTTTCTTGTGTCGATCTTGTGCAATGGGTGCTGTGAAGGTAGGGGTGGCAATATGTGACACGACCCGTTAATCCAACACGAACACAACACAATAAAAGCGGGTTAGGGTTTAGTCTTAACGGGTTCGGGTCAAAACGGGTTGACCCGTTAAGACACGATTGCTTAACGTCATATAACCCGTTATGACCCGTTAAGAAAATTAAATTTACCTTTATACCCATAGACCTGAAGGGTAGGGAGGACGCTCCACTTCCTTCTTCAAGTTCTAAATTTGTTTAGATCTGTGTTTTTAATTTTTTATTATATTTGAGATTGTAATATTAATATATATACATTGTATGTTTTGTCTATTACATTTGAGATGTAATTTTAATAATGAATATTATTACAAATTGTGTGGATCATATTTGTTTGGATTGTAATTTTAGACTTGTAGTTAGTTTTTTATTTTTTATAGATATTATTTATATTTAAATATTTATATAAAATCAATTAAGTCAAACGGGTCGTGTTGTGTCGTATCGTGTATGTCCAACCCATTAACGTAAATGGGTTGAAACGGAACGGGTCGTGTCGTGTTATGTCGTGTCAATTTATTTCTTATTCATTAACGGGTCATAACGGGTCGTGTCGTGTCAACCCGTTATCTTATCGTGTCGTGTTCGGGTTTAGAATTTTGACACGAAATCCTTAACGGGTCGTGTTCGTGTTGACCCGTTAAGTGTAATGTACATACCTTGACACGACACGAACACGACCCGTTAACACGATTTGACACCTCTAGCTGGTGGAAGAGAAACTTAGGGTGAAGGAAAGATGGATGTGGAAACAGTGTTTGCCATGTAGTAGTTGTTGTGTGTGGCTTGTTGTGGAGAAGCCAAATAACGACCCTCATTAGAAAACCCTAATCCAAATCACAAATACAACCATTATGTCTAATAAGTCAAATGCAAAATCAAACACAACCTTGATTCAAACACCAATTTTCAAAATCATAAAGCAGGTTGGGATCGGACATTACATAGCTTGATTTCAAGATAAAGAGTGATTCGTTGAGTTTAGTTCCTGTGTTTATTGATTTTGTGAAGGATAAGAGAAAAACACACACACACACACACATATATATATATATATATAGAGAGAGAGAGAGAGAGAGAGAGAGCGAGAGTGCAAAAACACTAAAAAATCGATTACGCAACAAAGGGCATAGAGGACAAGCCAAGCATCATTGAAGGCCATACCGACTCAGCAGTGGGATTAGGAAGACCAAACGATTTTGCTGTAGCATCACAAACCCATTGCCTAGAATGAAGGCAGACAAAGGGCTCAATGGTCTGATTTCACGAAGGTGGACTAATTTTTTGAATGTTGCCAATTCAAGATATGTTGGTGATGGAGGTGACACCGGCTAATTGGAGTTGAAACCATGAGGGAGGATGATTGACGTTGATGGGGGAGAACTTTTGTTTGGGGAAGGAACATTGCACGAAAGAAATAAAAAATGCATAGAGGAAAAAGTAGGGTTCGGTAGGAAATAATCATAAAAATGAAATGGTCTTACTAAAGTGAAGATCATATTTGTTTATCCCAATGTGTTATTGTACCTCAAAGGTTGGTTGGGTTTATGTTGCCTAATTCAATGTAGCCCGAGTTTAAGCCACATTAGCTATTTTAAGGGATTCACAGGCATTTGGCTAAGCCAATGCTCTAAGAGACTTAAGGAATGTCGGGACTTAAGGCCATTCCAGCATAGATCTCAACTTATCAGGATCTACTCTTACTCCTTGAGCTGAGATCAGATGGCGCAAGTATGCCACCTTAGTGCTAGCAAACTTGTATGTAGACAAATTGGGCAGCAAGAAGTGTTGCCTGAGGACCTCCAAGGTTAGTTATAGATGTTTAAGATGCTCTTTTTTTGACTTGTTATACTCCAAAATATCGTAAAAAAATACAGGAATAAACTTTCTCAAATATGGCCAAAAAGTTTAATTCATTAAGTCTTGGAAAGTTGATGTAGCATTATTTATAGCCCAAAGGGAATAACTAGGAACTGATTATGTCCATCAAAAGTTCTAAAAATATTCTTATTCTGATCCTCGGGTTTAACCACCTAAGCGTAAATCCAATTTTGAGAAAATCTTTGCCCCACTAAGCTTATCCAATAGCGCATCAACTACGGTATGGGAAAGTTATCTTTAATTGTCACCTTGTTGAAAGCACAATTGTCAACACACATCCTCCATGTGCTGTCATTTTTTTTCTTACTAATAAAATATGAGAAGAGTAGGGACTTTGACTAGATTGTATCACTCCCTAGTTTACTAGTTCCGAAACAATCTCCTCTATCTCAACTTTTTGGAAATAAGGGTATAGGTACGAATGCACTGAAATAGGTTTGGTGCACGGGTAGATTTTAATGGAGTGGTCATTGAATCTATGAGGGAGATGCCTTTGCGTTCTTCATAGACATTTGCATATTGGTTTAGTAAATCCTAGATAGGTTAGGGGATTTTTTTTGGTTATGGGTAATGTGTTTCTTCAATCAAGTGTAGTAACAACTCCCTCTTCTCCACCTTGTTATGTTTATTAAGACTTCCTTTCTCAAAGAGAGTGGAAGGAGATAAACCTTGCAAGTTTACCTTTTGGTTTCTATGATGGAATTCCATAGAATGGTCACTGAAACTTCTTATGATATGCCCCAATTCTTGTAGACATTGGACCTCCATCACCATGTCACAACCTACAATCACTAAAACGTAATATTGTTTTTGGATAGTGAGTTAAGTTAAAATAAGAGTTGAAAGTTGAATAAAATATTGTTAGAATATAATTTTTTAATATTATTTTTGTTTTGAGATTTGAAAAAGTTGAATTGTTTATTATAATTTGAAAGTTTGGAAAAATGGTAATGTTAGATGAGACGAGATGAGATGAGATGGGTTGAGATCAATTCATTATCCAAACAATGCCTAAAACATAGACATTTGTAATAAAAAAACATTTACGTATAGCTTGACTCTAATCCCTACACACCTTCCTTCACCTACCACTTGTTCCACATTCTCCCCTTTCAACCTATCTTTCTCATTTGTGTTTATTGGAAACTCTCTCTCTCTCTCTCTCTCTCTCTCTCTCTCACGATGGAAGTCCTCTAGAAAGTTGTGTGTACTGCCCTTGTCTATCAATACCACCACTTATTGTGCATCAACCTTGCCCTTAGCCAAGTCTTAAAAAAAAAAAGTTCAATTTAGCCGATTCAAATTGAATTGGTTAGACACCAAACCAATTCTACTGAACTTTTTGAATGGTTTATTGAAGTTGATCGATTTAGATAGATTCAAATTGATTTTAGTCAATTTTAGACCGATTTGAACCAACTCAAAACTATATTTGTTTTTAAGTTGTCTAAAAGCTGGGTTTTTTTTATTATTATTTCTTGTACAAAAATATGATAGAACCAAATATATGTTAACTTTTTCATCATCGTATTCAATAAGAAACACATAAAGATTGAGGATAAAACATATAGTTCTTTATTTCTTTGGTTGAATAACAGATTAGCAGATGAATTAGTGTTTTGTGTTAAATTTGTAGTTGTGCATAAAATACTATATTTGCTATGTGATTATAACTTAATGGTCTTTATTTTCTTCATATATGAGGCAAAAAATGCCGACAATCTAGGTTAAATACATAAATTACATGTTTATTAAAGCTATTTAGATTCGTATCATGTTTTTATTGAAACTAATCAATAAATTTACATTTTATACTCTTTTATACATGATTTAAATGCTTGAATTGTATTAGATATTATTTTTAATACTTTTATCAACATTAAAATAACCGATTCAAAATTTTTAGGCTTAATTACACTTTGCCCCCTCAAACTTTCACTCAATTCACAATGTGCCTCCGAAACTACTAATTGCATCAAAATTGATCTTCGAACTTTCAAAACTTCTCAATCCCCCCTTCCGTCTACCAGAAGCGTTAAATCTAACAGAAATTCATTGCACGTGCTGCTCATGTGCATAGCATTCACTGCAAAGATGTAATTTTTATCTAATTTATTATCATTGATCATATAAAATATAAAATAATATATACTATCAATTAATAATAAATCATTAATCATTAAATAATTTTTTTATTAATTTATATGTGGTTAATGAATATCAAATAATTTCATTGCATACATAGATTATTCATATTTGCTTGCAACTTAGGTATAAAATAATTTTATATATGGTTAATGATTAATGATTTATTATTAATTAATAGCATATATGATTTTATATTTTAGATGGTCAATGATAATAAATTAGATGAAAATCACATCTTTGTAGTGAATTTTTATTAGATTTAACGCTGTTGGTAAACAAAATGGAGAGATTGAGAAGTTTTGAAAGTTTGAGAGTTTACTTTGATGCAATCAGTACTTTCGGAGGTACATTGCAAATTGAGTGAAAGTTCGAGAAGGCAAAATGTAATTAACCCAAATTTTCATTATGCGTCCAATTCATTGAATTGGTCCTTACCAGATTCCGAATCCAATTCTGATTCTTCAAGCCTTGCCCTTGACCTATAAGTGAATGAAAAGAGATCTCGGGATGGCTAGAATTAGCGACTAAGTCCAAGGTTTCCTCAAACACATCCTCCTCATCAACTTCTTCAATTTGAAATAACTCGGGTTGTTGAGCATTTGAAGCTTGGATCTGGATATACCTTTGTGGTTAGGTGCAGTAGCTGCAGGGGGTGTCTAAGAATCCCAGCCTCACTATGGGAAGCCAAGCCTTAAGTACCCTTCCTGCTAACCCCTGAATGTTCTTCCTATGTTTGGGGAAGGTTAAAGGCTGTCAGAAAGTTCTCAAGGTTAAAAATTCACACTGGCAGCCTAATATCATCTTTCAATCCACTAAAGAAACAACTTAAATTGTATAAATTTGAGAGCACCCTTAGCAGATTTGACAAAGCTTCAAAATTATACTTAGGAGACGTTTGGATTCGAAGATGACTTGAGATGATTTGAGATGAACTGATATGAGTTGAGATAGATTGTGAATAGTAATGAGATGAGTTGTGAATAGTAATGAGATTTGTAGGTTAAAGTTACTGAATAGTAATAAATAATAGTGAAATGAGTTGAGATAAATTGAAATGACTTACGAATCCAAACGTCTCCTTATACTCCTCAACTGAACCATTTTGCAAGGCCCAAGTCTCATCAATAGGGTTTTTATGAACCCCTCCCAATCCCTTAAAGATTTCGACTCTTCCATATCTTGGAATCAAATTAACTTTATGTTGAGGTGGTGTATTGTGGAATGTAAGAAAATGGATGGCCTTGTACATCCACCCATTAGGTTCCTCTCCATAAAAGGTAAAGAAATCAATTCTTACTAACCTAGTATAAGCCTCCCCTCCCAGTTGAAAAGTTTCATCTTGTCGGAAATGGGTTGCTGAGGAGGATTCCCCATCAGTGGGGTTATGGTTTCGTGTATGCGCCTCCAATGTCAAAGCCGCATTGTTATACCACCTAGTCAAACTGTCGTTTAAGGTCTGCCACTTTGGTTTCCAAGTTCTTCAGCTAAGATTTCGTCAATTTCTTAAGGGAGCTCTAATCATCATGGACCTGATTGATGCAAGTTACTTTTGCCATCTAGGTCACTTGGTATTAATCTCTGAGCCAAAATTGTTACACCCTTTATAAGAAATGAATGAATACCAGGAAAAGCCTTAGGAAAATTATATTAACACACATCGAGGGTGAGTTCCTCCATAGAGAGAGAGAGAGAGAAAGAGAAGAGGAAATAACAAAACTGTATTGATCTATAGCATACCAAATCCATACATTTTCCAATAGTAATATATGGAATGACACAGGAAAATCTAACAACCACCTAGGATCTCAATCTCTAAAGCAACACTAGAAGCAAGAATAACAACATAACCTTAAAACAAAGTTTGCAAAGTCTTCCCCTTTAGAGCACCTTGCCCACAAGGTGCATGCAGATAAGAGGGCTTCAATTGTTCATAAGATTCCCATGTCACATCATCATCCAGTCCAAAGACCACTCCGTAGTCTGTAGCATTAAACCTTGTGAATTGGTTAGAAATATCGATAAGATAGGTCCCAATGCAAAGACTTTTGAAAGGAAATAAAACAACTTTTGAAACTCCTATCACATATTACTAGCTAGGGCTACTATCTACCTTATAAGGGTAGCTGTCTTCCCAACCCTTGCCCCCAACCTACCTTTGGTCATCCTAATTCAACAAAATCTGCTAAATCACAAACAAATCTAAACAAACTAGAGTTCTTGTAGGTCTTTTCTCCTCATGGGTCTCTAAATCTACAAATCTACAAATCCACGATCATGGGTCTCTAAGATTGAAGGAGAGAGAGGAGTAGGGGGGGTGGGTGTGCAAGTGAAGATTAGAACGGTATAGATTTTTTATTAAAAAAATATTTATACCTATTAGGATGTAATCAGGCAGGCAGGTGAGTAAGACATACCTGCTACTTCATAACTTATAGCATAGCCCATCCGTTGCCCAAGAGGTCGGCAAGATGCGTTGCAGCGTTGGCCTAGAGGTTGTGGATCATGACCCGTACCCACCCCAATTACTAGTTAAATAATATTAAGGAAAAGTTGGTGTTTTGATCGGAACGAAGACATTAGTCTTGTGTGGCTATTATTCAGAGCCACAGCTTTGAAATTTGTTTGGTTTAAAAATTAGAATGAAATATTTCCATATTTGTGTATGTGCATTTACTTTCGGGACTACTACATTTATAAAAAAAAAAAAAAGATAATATTATACACCACACTCTTATCTTACTTTCATTTTATTATGTAAGATGTGGCACATTTATCATCATTGGATAATAAAGAATTAATCAATAAAAGATCATTCAATAGTGATAAATATGTCACATCTTATTTAATGGAATAAAAATAAGATAGTAATGTGGTGTATAGAATTTCTCTAAAAAAAATGAGGATTCATAAAATAAATAATGTTGAAAACAAAAATTTGAGAATTTATAAAATGAGAAATATTTTCATAGAACAGTATTGTTGATCTACACAGAAGTATAATCCACCAACCATAAGTATAATTAGTATAATTGTCAAATTGGGAAAAGCTGAGAGACGAGACGAAAACTATAGAAAATCTTTCTACAGGCACTACAACAGAATGTGTGTTTTGTGACAGAGGAAACTGTCACAAAAAAATGGCAAACCGTCACTAAACATATTTGGTGAACCGTCACCATGACCGTCACCTAAAGTGCGTCACAGAAAACATTTAGTGACGGTTTACTGTTCAACCGTCACAAAAAATATTTTTAGTGACGGTTGGAAGTGTTTCGTTCGGTACAACGTTCGAACGTTCCTTTTTTTGTGACGGTTATGAACTGTCACAGAAAATCACGTTCGGACGTAAAATCAAATGTTCGGACGTTATACCCGACCGATTAGCGTTCGAATGAGAGAAGTTGACGTTTGTTGGATATCGTTCGAACGTATCATATTTACGTTCTAATGTCAATGCGTCCGAACGTTAATTACAATAAACGTTCGAATATTTGTCCGAATGTAAACGTAAATGTTCAAACGTAGCGCGTTTAATGTTCGGACGTTATTTCGAATGTAAACGAAGGAGCGTCCGAATGCAAGTTCTTTGTTCGAACGTTAGTCGGTTTAACGTTCGAACGATTCAATTGTATTTACGTTCGAACGTTTGTTATAGTGTGAACCAACGTTCGAACGATTTTTATTTACATTCAAACGTACAGATCAGAAATTCTATTTTAATAAAATTTAAAAACAAAATACCAATTGTATCATATTACATACCCAATTAACAAGTAACAATGTCTTATAAAAGTACAAAATTAGATATTAAAACTAGTCAGAAATATTGATAAAATTTATTTCTTCTTTTTCCCTCGCCCACGGGGATTCTGTTGCAACGACATAACACGCTCCATTTGCACCATCATCTCTCGTTGCACTTGCTCTTGCACTTCACTGCGTATTCTTTCCTCCTGGTCTCTCTGTTGGTCCTGCAAACGCGTCTCTAAATGAGACTGTCGTTCTAAGAGAGACTCTAACTCTTGCTGTCTCGACCTCATATACTCATTCTCACGCCGTGCAGCTTCTAAATCTGCTGTAAGATTATTAATTTGTGAAGCCGATGAGGTTGAGGAGGATGAACATTTATGCTTGATAGATCGTCCCAAACCTCTTGCCATACTAGACTGCGGCCCGAGCACTTGGGTGAATATGTCTATGTCACTAGGAGAGGATTCCGCAGAAGTCGACTGCATCTCCAACATTTTGTTCTGCAATTTAAAAGGTAATGATCGTAAATAATTAGTAACGTATTAAAAGAAATAGAAATAAGAAATAAACTATTAAAATGTTCTATAAAAAATTTATTTAACAAAATTAACACTGCTTACATAATTATCTGCAGCGACAGGATCCATCCACTCACTATGCTCATTAGTGTGAGCAGCAGCATAGACATGAATGAGGGAAAAGTTTTCAGGATCATCACGTTTCTAACAAAGCGACAATATTAGCAATTTTAAAAAGATAATGTTAGTACTTATCAGAAAGAATATCAGGAAAATAAATGAATTCTATAATTTTTTAATTACCATTTTTTCAGCAAGACGGTGGAATGACCTTGAACCGGCACGATGGTGGACAGTCAGAACGGATCTATTCTGTGCATTTGTAGAACTCAAGTGCTACAAAATATATTAAAAATGTTAATTGTAATATGTATACATATAATGTATAAAACGAATATGAATGTAAATAATTAAAAGATATAAATGTAAAATACCTGATAATCTGGAGATGCGAAAAGATCACAACACTTTCTCCAATCATCTAACTTCATCTGCTGAAAAGGAGACTGCGCAGCCTCTTCCAACGTCTCAAACTTCTTGAAGTGGTCATGACATCGTCCTTTGTGACGTCGGAATAGTGTAGCCATCAACTCATTCACGGTTCTTAAATCCTCGCTACGGCCAAAGTCGAGGTCGAATTCATCCTAACAAGGGAATCAGGTAAAAAATATAATATATTAATCTAAGTGAAAAAAATGTACTGAAAAGTAAACTCACCAGCACACGACTTCGAATGTGCTCCTTAATCTCATTCGGAACATCTCGCCATGAGCGCACATAAAATGGAGCATAAGCTCGAACTACTGTGCCAATATAGGAGGAAAGCGCTACTGCACTATCATCCACTCCTCCAGTGGAATTATCAGGAATTGTGATCTTCAGTTTACCGTGCCTTCTATTTTTTTCAAGAGAGATTCCACGTGTATAGCCACGACCGCGACGTGCAGATGCATGAACTACATGATAATAATAGATATACTATAATTATAATTATATAGTTATTGAGAAAAAAGTATTAACTATATATATAATTATCAACGACAATATTTCCTTACTGGTAGGTGTCGACTGGCTGTTGTTCTCTTCTGTGTTAGCTTGATCTTCAGGAATGGATTCCTCGAGTGGGGAGTCCTCAATGGATTCAGGACTTGGACTTGGCGGAGGCACATTTCTTCGTTGTCGTTTTGGCGGCATTCTTTAAAATAATTAATTATATCAAAGAAAATTAATTAGAAGAAATTATGAAAATTTAAGATATTTTATAGTCACCTATATAAATAAAATATTTAGTACTTTTATTTTTCAGATGAATTTTCCATACTTGTTTCAGAATCTCCATCAATAACATCTTCATCATCATCATGCACCTCTTCTTCATCATCTTTATCCACCTCCTGCCCGGATTCTGATTCGTATTCATCTTCTAACTCGTCTTCTTCATCTTCCTCCAAGCTGACTTGAATTGAATGATCATTTAATACAGACGGGTCGAGATGTACGGGTGGGACATCATCTCTACACAAGGGGAGCAACTCGAGTGCACCGAGGTCAACAAACAAGTTAATACCCTCTCCATCTTCCTGGTATGCCTCAACAATCGGATTGTCATCTTCATCTCCACTATTCTCGTAATCTGCACTCGTTCCTGCTTCATATATATTTCGAGGAACAAATTTTTGTACGACTCGCCAAGTTATCTCCCCACTATCTTCATCAGTACTTTTCATTGGATCAATCAAGTAATAAACTTGGGTAGCTTGACAAGCCAATACGAATGGATCATCTTCGTACCATTTAGATGCAGTATTGACACTCGTAAAGTGATTATCCCTATGTATCGAAACCCGACCACCGCCTAGATCCCACCAATCACATTTGAAGACATATGTTACAGACCCACCCAGATATTTCAATCCGATAATATCACGTATGATACCATAATAGTCAATATCATCTGTTCCATGACTCCCCTCGACCAACACACCACAGTTTTGAGTCTTTCTATTACGTTCACGGTCCAAAGTATGGAATCTATAACCTCGAACCGTGCATGCAGTATATCGAAGTGCTCTATTTGAGAGACCACGGGCCAATGCATACAATTCAGAAGAAATTGATCCGGGATCACGAGCACGTTGTTCCAAAATCTAAAAATTGAAATAGTATATATTTATTATTTTATTATCCAGAGTTAAAAATTTCACAATATAACATATATATAATTTTAGTTCATACACGTTCTTCAAACCATCCGGGAAATTCTTCCTCGTGTCTTGCCTCTATATTTTCTACGCCTTCCGTTCTAAGTTTGTCCATGTGGTCACTGTTATAACATATTGCAAAAGAAGTATATTTTGAGCACAACAATTCTAATTAATTTAAAGAAAACTATAATTATTCAAATAAATTAAATGACATACCTAAGATAATCATCAATCTCTCGGCAGTTATTTAGCACATACCACCGAACCTTACCCAACTCTCCATCAATTAAATCGTAACTGTTTGTGCACCCAAGGGTCGTACATTCTGGGAAAACACTGATAGCTCACGAGGAGGCGGAGTAGCAAGATCAGCATTTCGCTCTTGACGACTAAATCGTGTCTCAACACCACGAAGATATAGAGAGCAAAATGTTAACCATTCATCGTGTATATAAGCCTCTGCTATTGAACCCTCAGCTTTGGCTTTATTCCCAACAGTGCGCTTCAATCGACCCAAATATCTTTCAACTGGATACATCCAACGGAACTGCACCGGTCCACCCAGAAGTACCTCTCGCAGTAAATGCATTGCTAAATGGACCATGACATCAAAAAATGATGGTGGAAAGATCTGCTCGAATTTACATAGTATAGTAGCAATGTCTTCTTCCAATTTCGACAACACATCTCGATTTACTACCCGAGCGCACAAATCTTTGAAAAACATACATAGTTCAGATATGGCGACACGTACATTAGATGTCAGCTTCCCACAAATTCCCATAGGTAATAACTTCTGCAAAAATACGTGACAATCATGACTTTTCAATCCATTGATTTTCCAATCATCAGGACTCACGCATCTACCAATATTTGAAGCATAACCATCTGGCAACTTCACACCTTGCAACCATTTACAGAAATCAATCCTCTCCTCCCTCGTCATCGTAAAACATGCATGCGGCATGACCACCCTGTTGCCTTCCACCCGCAAATGCAGATTATGTTTAATTCTCATTCTCTCAAGATCTTTCCTCGTCTTGATCGTGTCTTTCGTCTTTTTGTTAATACTCATCAATGTACCCAGTATATTATCACAAATATTCTTCTCTATGTGCATTACATCCAAACTATGTCGCAACTTGCATGACGACCAATACGGCAAATCAAAAAAAATACTACGCTTTGTCCAATTCAATTCTGATACGGCTCGTTTTCTCTTGTTCTTTCCCCGACCTTTGCCAAAATTGTTCGCTCTAACATGTTGCAGTTGTTCCACTATCTCTTCTCTAGACAACTCTTTTGGTGCAATCCTATCCTCTACTCTCCCATCAAACTTGGCACATTCTCTTCTCCATGCATGATTTGCTGGTAAATAACGTCGATGACCCATGAAACACAACTTCTGAGAAAATTTTAGCCACTCACTAGCAGTTTCTTTATTACACGTCGGACACGCTAACTTCCCTTTCGTACTCCAGCCGGAAAGATTCCCATACGCCGGAAAATCATTTATGGTCCACATTACCGCAGCATGCATCTGAAAAGATGTCGACTTAGATGCATCATAAGTTCTAACCCCTGTTTCCCATAACTCTTTCAGCTCTTCAATCAACGGCTGCATGAATACGTCAATATCATTTCCAGGTGATCTAGGGCCAGGGATGAGTAAAGTTAACAAAAAGTTTGGCGCCTTCATGCACCTCCATGGTGGAAGATTGTACGAAATCAATACCACGGGCCAAGTGCTATAACTTGTACTCATATTCCCAAAAGGGTTGAATCCATCGGTTGTGAGTCCCAGGCGCACGTTCCGAGCTTCTAACCCGAACTCTGGATACTGATTATCGAAAGACTGCCACGCAAGTGAATCAGCTGGATGCCTCATATACCCGTCATTCTTAACTCTTTTCTCCTCGTGCCACCTCATATCATGAGCTGTTTTCTTACACATATATAGTCTTTGCAACCTAGGTTTCAAGGGAAAATACCGCAACACCTTAACCGGCACGTTTTTCTTACATTTCCACCTCGACTCTCCACATACAGGACATGCTTGTTTCTCCTTGTTCTCCTTCCAGAACAATACACAATCATTCTTGCATGCATGTATGGACTTGTACTCAAATCCTAATCCCTTTCTCAACTGTTTCGCTTCATAAAAGTTCTTAGGCAATGCAGACCCTTCGGGAAGCACCTCGTTAAATAAGTCCAATACCATGTTTATTGCTTTCGTCGACATCCCACACAATGATTTTATGTGAAGCAACCGCACAATAAACGACATTTTGGAATGTTTTGTACAACCTGGGTAAAGCTCGCGCTTTGCATCTTCCCACAGTGAAGGAAAATTTTGACAATCAGTCCCTGATCCACCACTTGAGGCATTGTCGTTAACCTCATCCATAAACATCCCAGCTCCAATGTCACCCAACATCTCCTCCATCTCATCATGCTCATAATCATCATCCATGTGCCGTAAATAATTGTGATGATCGACCAATACATCTGCTGACCCTTCATACGGCTCACCATGCAGTACCCATCCGTATACCCCAGATCCATACCGTTCACAAATATATGACGCTCTACTTCATCCAATCCTATCGCACACAAATTTTTACACCCTCGACATGGACACTTAATGTAACCACGACTATCAGCAGAGGCCCGTGCAAAATCAATGAAAGTTCTTACTCCACATGCATAGGGTACGTAATCATTTCCAAGTCTATCGTCCAGACGCATCCAATTTTTGTCCATTTCTAAAAACATCTATATATTAATAACACGTACATTGAAAATTCACATGCATGCCATGCTCCAATTCTCATTACTTTTTTGATAAGGTAGTTGGTCCTATCACATTCGAGATTATATTCTCCATATTACACAAATCTCGTCACTCTACTAATTTCCACGTTAGTAGAAATTTCGGCAGCACCTCCCCATAATTCTCCAAGTATACATGTTCAAATATCGGGATTGTGACCCTACGAACAGTATACCCGAAGAACAATAGAAGAAGATCCCGAAACTTCATATTAAACGTGGAAAGTAGCGAGTAACAAAAATGTGTAATACAGATAATATAATCTCAAACTGTCCACACTGGACAATTCAGGAATCAGTGGACACATAAATGTACACTGATTCCCAAACGGGTCTAAGGGTATTTATGCAATGTCACACGCATCTAGCAAAAAATCATACTAACAATGTCTCCATGTTGTTTACATTAACAATGTCACCTTCAAGTAGTGTTATATTGTTAAATTAAAGAGAGATGGAAGATAATTATGTGACCCTAAGTTTTGTGCCTTGTACACAACGAGGGAGAATTATCTTGAAGAAATGTTTAAATTTTAGTCTAATTACTTAACCGTCACAAACTGTCCGACCTTGACAACTCTCAAGGCCGGAGAGACTATGACAGTCAAGCAATTAAATTAAAATTTCAACATTTCTTCAAGATAATATTCCCTCGTTGTGTACAAGATCATCATTCTTAAAGTATAATTTTAATTGATATACTTAATTTCAAAAGTTATACTATAATTTTAATTATTATAATTCGTAAATAGTTACTTTTATGCTTATTATTACTTAATTTCAAATATTATTATAAATATTTAATTATCATACTTAAATTTCAAAGGTTATACTATAATTTTAATTATTATAATTCTTAAAGAGTTACTTTTATGCTTGTTATTACTTAATTTCAAATATTATTATAAATATTTAATTATCATACTTAAATTTCAATGGTTATACAATAATTTTAATTATTATAATTCTTAAAGAGTTACTTTTATTGGTTATTACTTAAAATTAAATATTATTATAAATATTTAATTATCATACTTAAATTTCAATGGTTATACAATAATTTTAATTATTATAATTCTTAAAGAGTTACTTTTATGCTTGTTATTACTTAATTTCAAATATTATTATAAATATTTAATTATCATACTTAAATTTCAATGGTTATACAATAATTTTAATTATTATAATTCTTAAACAGTTACTTTTATTTGTTATTACTTAATTTCAAATATTATTATCACAATTTTTCAAATCCATATCACAACATATTCACAATAACTCACAATATATTTACAAAATAACATGCCACATGTATTAACATATTTCTAAACTTGAGTAAGCAATAAACATGTATTAACAAAGCCTAATGACAATATATTTCTAATAATAAACACAATATTTCAAATTTATATCACAACATATTTAAAATAACTCACAAACTATTTACAAACTATACAAACAATAATCACAATATGATAAAGAGTAAGCATCAAATCACAACAACATATTGATAAAGTTTAGAAATATACCTAGCACTCATAATATCCTCTTACAAATCAAAATCTTCAAGCTTTCCAAAACAAGCAATCCTTCAAAAAAATATAACACTAACTTATTAGAAATATTCTATAACAAAAACACATTCTATAAATATCATAAAATTTAAATAAAGACAAGAAATAAAAATATTTTCTTACCAAAACTCAACTCTCTCTCACTCTCTAACTCAACTCTCTCTAACTCTAACTCTCTCTCTCTCACTCACTCTCTCTCTCTCTCTCTCTCTCTCTCTCTCTCTCTCTCTCTTTCTGTTGCGCGCACGGGAGAAGAAGAAATGATGCGCTTCCTCCCGTGCACGTACTGATTAAGTTCTAAAATTATTAGTTTAAACGTTCGAAGGTTTAAGTTTTACGTCCGAACGTTATATTCTAAAATTATTCCCGCCCAGCACGTTCGGACGTTTACAATACACGTTCGAACGTACCCTTCTTATGATATAACATAAAATCTAGCGGGAAAGTTCCCGCACTTTCCTCATTTTATGTTCGAATGTATCACAATTTTTCGTTCGAACGTTCGTAAATTTATAGATAAACGTTCGAACATTTAACTTAAACGTCCGAACGTACATTTTATGAAAGTGTTACCATATTTGAGCGGGAAATCTCCCGCACTAATTTAACTAACGTTCGAACGTTAACAGATTTGGTGTTCGAACGTATAGTATAAACATCCGAACGTCTGAATAATCACACAGATACCTTAATCGAGCGGGAAAATTCCCGCCTCTTAGTTTAACGTTCGAACGTTAACTTGAAACGTTCGAACGTACGATTCCTACTATACTAACTTATAGTATAATATATATACTACATTTTATATATCTATAACTATATACTATATTGTATAGTATGATAGCATAGTATACTTTAAATGAGAACATCAACGTATATAATATATAAACTATACCATATATATAAATCAATAATTTATATTAAAGTGTTACTTATTAAATTCTTTATTATATACTAACTTATAGTATAATATATATACTACATTTTATATATCTATAACTATATACTACATTGTATAGTATGATAGCATAATATACTTTAAATGAGAACATCAACGTATATAATATATAAACTATACCATATATGTAAATCAATAATATATATTAAATTGTTACTTATTAACTTAAGTTATTATATACTAACTTATAGTATAATATATATACTACATTTTATATATCTATAACTATATACTACATTGTATAGTATGATAGTATAATATACTTTAAATGAGAACATCAACATATATAATATATAAACTATACCATATATATAAATCAATAATATATATTAAATTGTTACTTATTAAATTCTTTATTATATACTAACTTATAGTATAATATATATACTACATTTTATATATCTATAACCATCAATAACATTGTATAGTATGATAGCATAATATACTTTAAATGAGAACATCAACGTATATAATATATAAACTATACCATATATATAAATTAATAATTTATATTCAATTGTTACTTATTAAATTCTTTATTATATACTAACTTATAGTATAATATATATACTATATTTTATATATCTATAACTATATACTACATTGTATAGTATGATAGCATAGTATATTTTAAATGAGAACATCAACGTATATAATATATAAACTATACCATATATATAAATCAATAATATATATTAAATTGTTACTTATTAAATTCTTTATTATATACTAACTTATAGTATAATATATATACTACATTTTATATATCTATAACCATCAATAACATTGTATAGTATGATAGCATAATATACTTTAAATGAGAACATCAACGTATATAATATATAAACTATACCATATATATAAATCAATAATTTATATTAAATTGTTACTTATTAAATTCTTTATTATATACTAACTTATAGTATAATATATATACTACATTTTATATATCTATAACCATCAATAACATTGTATAGTATGATAGCATAATATACTTTAAATGAGAATATCAACGTATATAATATATAAACTATACCATATATATAAATCAATAATTTATATTAAATTGTTACTTATTAATTCATCAATAAACACCATAAACTCATAAACTATTCACAAAATTCACAAACAATAATCACAATTATTTCAAGAGTAAGCATAAAATCACAACAACATGTATAAACATATTGCTAAACTTTAGAAATATAACAAGCACTCACAAAAAAACCAATTAATCTAATTGTCAATAATATTATATAACATCCTAATATATAACATAAACATTTATAATATAATATATTACAGATAATATTTTGGAAATTAAATTGACAAACGTTCAAACGTAATAATAATGACGTTCGAACGTTCTGTGTATATAAGGCCAAAACCGAACGTCGAAACGACATTTTCAAAACGTATCCATCGTCTACACCTTTGTCACCGCCGCCGTCAACTCTGTTACAACCGTCACTAAAAGGTAGGCATTCATCTTTTATTCAAATAACATGTATTTTATTGAGATTTGGATTGAGTTTTGTTTAAAATCGGATAAGTGGTGGCCTAATTTTTGACTCCATTTTTTGGCCACCACGGCCAGCCATTGGCCGAATAGTCACCGTAGAAATGTTTCTTGAAGTGTATACTTCATTTCTACGGTGACATTTCGGCATTTAGAACCTTGTAGAGAAATTTTTGAGATTTCAGTAATAGCTGAGTCAACTCAGCCATTCTGCGTCGTAACGTTCGAATGTTTCACCAAGACGTTCGAACATACGATGTTTAAATTACAGAGCCGTTACGGCTTTTACGTTCGAACGTTCATTGTCTTACATTCGGACATCATATTCATCAATTTTCGGTCTAAACATTTAATGTATACGTCAGGACGTACTACTTTTTAAATATTATTAAACGACATACGTTCGAACGTGAATATTTTACTTTCGCACGTAAATCACATACGGTCAGACGTTTAATTATAACGTCCAAACGTAGTGATTTTCTACATTATTCATGCTTCGACGTTCGGATGTTCGTATTTACATTCACACGTAAAACAAATATGTTCGAACATATAACATAAACGTCTGAACGTACGTCAGCCAATATTTATTTACTGTTTATGTTCGAACGTCTATGTTTTAAGTTCGAACGTATATGTTTTACGTTTGAACGTAAATTTATTTACATTATTTTACATGCGAACGTATAAATTAACATTCGAACGTTTTATCTTTAACATTCGAACGTTAATGCAGAGCAGCTTAAAATTAATACAAAAAAATGCATTAATGTAAATAATTTTTTTTCATTTTCTATTTTCAGGATATGGCTCTTCCACTGCATACTAGGAAACGAGGGAGGGAAGGAGCCACGCCAGACACTGCCCGTATTGGAGCTCGTACTGTTATGGTAGAGCGAGAGGTCCTGATTAATGAGTTCGACGAACTCTGTTGGCAGCAGACCAACCTGAGAGATGTTTTCCTCAATAGAGGCTGGGGAATATTTGCACATTGAGGGGAAGGTATACCCTCAATGGTTCAAGAATTCTATATGGGGATGTGTGACATGCCTCAGGATGCATCCTCTCACACCGTGATTGTACGCGGTGTTTCCATTGAGGTATCACCAGATGTCATCAGCGAGCACCTCGGAATTCGTCGAGGAGTTGAGACATTTGCACACTCAACACCCCGTGAGGATGTAGGCACTTCTACATCATCTACTGACCGCCCATTTGAGCCAGCATCAGCCAGAGATGCAGGCCAGTCAGAGGCTGAGGATACTGGCGTCGAGGCTCAGGATGATGACGGAGACGAGGATTTCTACATCCTCACCGAGAGGGACCGCATGCAGATCGAGCGGAAGAACGCCTTCAACCAAAACCATATGCTGCATTTCTTCCGCATGTTGCACCTTATTGTTGCAACAAATGTCGATCCTGTGGCTCATAAAACCACATTTAGTCGGCTTCGGGCACAATTTTTGATACGAGTGGCACGTGGAGATCCTATAGATTTGCCACTGCACATTTTTGAGAGGATCCGTTACGAGGCGAGCATCGTCTCCACGGATAATCTCCCATATGGTGTCCTCATCAGTCGACTATTACTTGTACGGGGAGTGCCGACCCAGCCAGAGGAGCGGGTCAAAGATCAGATGAGCCCCCTCGACATGACCACGCATCGGCGTAGCATTGGACAGGCGAGGGGACGTCAGCCACCCCCTGTAGAGGATCTAGTTCCTCCGACGCAGCCTGAGCCAGGTCATGTCGAGAGTAGTAGTCAGCATACGCCGAGTACATCTGCAGGAGATGTGCGGCCTGCTTGGGTTGATGCGGTCATTTCACAACTGACTGCGCATATTGATCATAAGATCGATCGATCGCTCGAGGCTATATCGGCGTCTGTTGCCGAACTCACCCATCGTGTAACTATCCTCAACGACAAGGTTGATACCTTGACTGAGGAAGTACGGAGTTCGACTTTTGCGGATAACGTTATCATCTGACTGTTGTTTACTACATTCTATCAAATTTTGTATTTTATTTTTAATATTTGTAATGAAAAATATTATTGAATATTTTTATCGTTTTTTAATTTCAATTTTTAATCTTCTTTGATGTTATAATTTCCAACTTTAATACTAAATCACTGCATTTCAAATATATATAAATCAATAATATATATTTATATATTACAAAGTGTGTATATATAAATATATATAATTCAATTTTTTAGACTTGTTCACAAATTATGCACAATAAAAATACATAATTTTTAAATTAAAGTCATTTAATTTAAATTTACAATGAACGTTCGAATGTTATTACTTAACGTTCGAACATTGGTGCAAACATTTTACGTTCGAACGTAAAATTAATAACATTCGAACGGTTGCGCCAAAATATTTTACGTTCCAACGTAAACAGACAATAACGTTCGAACGTATATGTGACGTTCGAACGCATATTTCCCATACGTTCAAATGTAAAAAAAATCTCATTCTATCTTTAGTGACGGTTTCCAAAAACTGTCACAGAAAATGCCTTTTAGTGACGATCTAGGGACTGTCACAATTTCCCAACTGTCACTAAAAAGCAATTGTGTTGTAGTGATTCAAAGTAAGATGCAGTGTAAACAATATATTAAAGACATCGTATTCAGCAATATATATGGAATATATTTAATCACAATAACCAACACAAATATATATATATATATATATATGCACAAGCTAAACATGTTCCTAGGGACAAGTTGTTTGCAATAACATCACAATAACAAATCAACAGCTCCAACAGCCAGTTTTAAAACACAGTAATCTGTAAGAGAAGTCAATCTTTAATTAAAAACATGTAATAGGTCCTACCACATAATGAACCAACCAAATATTTCAACTTAAAGAGTATTTAAATAGTGTTAAAATATTTAACATCAAAATTCTGGGCTTTTTCCTTCCATCCATTCATTGACAAGTGGGGTATAAAGGGGATGATATCCCTCATAACAGAAATATTTAAAGTTTGAGAGGAAGCATAACCTAGGGGGCAGCAACCTCTACCTTTGGGGTTCGAGTAGATGCCTTTGTGAAAAGTTGATCACGTTCACAACAACCTACAACTGGTCATTGGGAAGAGCACGAAATCAGACATAAATTCAAGAGGCAGGAAAAAAATGATATAAACAAACTCAATAACTTTAGAAAAAAACCATCAACACAATTTTGTTGATCTACCCAACACATAAGACAATACTATTAATAACCAAAGCATCATTCCACAACATCACAACTAGATTTGAATTAAAAAAAGTGCATGGAACTGGTCCAAAGATATCCATCAAACCAACAAATGTTAACAAGTATTCAGCAAACTCAAATTACATAACGCCGATGAAAAATTACAACGAAGCAAAGCTATTAATCAACCACTCAAGACATCCTAGTCACTAATCAACTATGCATAGTTCGATCACTCAACTATGTGATGCCCACGCGTGCCTATGCGCATCATCTAATACCAAAAATCCTCGTTGTGTCATGGGATTCATTAAGCGATCAAACGCACGAGATAAAACATCGGGAGGTAGTGGGGGCTGAAGTGCTTGTAACAAGGCCACACAGTGGGAAAAAGAATCGAAACCGTCATCACTTTCCATGCAATGTGTGGAGGTCCTACTCCGCTTTTCTCCTGATGCTTCTCCTCTGCCCTCGTAACATTTTCGACATGCCTCGTACGAACGCGTGATCACTGCAATCATGTTCGATATCTCTTCGTCGTGATGGTTGCTTTGCCCTCCCTTCTGACATCGTCGGGATGAGTGAGTCGATGGTGTCCCCATGTCCATGGAAAACTGGGACGGGCCATTAAAGACAAAATCAGAGTTCCCTTAGGTGCCAAGTGCTGGGCCCTGATGGCGCATCTCAGCGTCAAGACGCTCCTCCTTGTTCGAAGATGGTGGTGGTTGGGTGGACGCATGGTGGAGTGTACCGGTGGCAACAACAGCGCCAAAAATGGTACAGAGGTCTGCTTATCGTGGGCAACCCGAGGTATGAAACTTCTTTACTTGTGGCTTGGCCTGGATAAGGAATTTTAAATTCAACAGATTAAGGAGGGATTACCGCAGGAAACAGTGAAGTATAATAAAGGGATTATTTTTGTAATATGAAAATATGGCATGGTTAGAGAAGTATTACCCTAATGGCATTTGTCCAGTGTTCGTCACTCCCTATAACGGTTTTTGTATCGGGGTCCCATCCCATACCAGTTTGGTGCATGAGGTCTGTGAAAAGTCGTTGCATCATCTTAAGCCGATGTATTTTCCCCTTGATTTGGCTCGTTTCGTACGTCCTTAAGCCCACTGCCGTAAGACGTGCAGCATAGGAAGCATGGTCCCTAGAAGTTATCTTCCCAGCCCTCAATGCACCATTTAGGGCGTCCGCTAACATCATGTCAATGAAGACATCCTCCATTCCATCCGCCCAAATCAAAGGATCAACGTGTGAAATGTCGGTATCGGAGTCCATTTGAAAATGCTAATAATATGATATTTCAATCCAAAGACATTTATATCATATGGCCAAATAAATGATGAAATGAAATCCAAATTGTTTAATTTAGAAGTGGGTCATACCTGTCGAAGGTGAGGTAATCGAGAGGAACGTAGGTAGTAACGCTAACAAATTAACAATATTGTTAAAAATAGTTTGTTGCCAATATGGAATCCAAAATAAAGACGTGTGCATCCAAAACATGTTCACGTGATCATATACGAGCTTGACATATATTACCCACTACATTAATGAAGATGTTCTATAATATTATTTTTATTATTACATACTGAAATAAGATGAGAATGTGACTAATATAATGCACAAAGTGATTTTTTTTCTCTCCCAAATGGGTATGTAGAAAGACCAATTCCTTTCAACTAATGCACCCATTTAAGTCCCAATCAGTCCTTCACTTATTGTTAATGGCAGCCAACCATTTAGATTAAAGCTGGGTATAATTATAGTTTGAATTTCAAGTTTCCAGCTCTTGATAGTAAGTCCACTAGGAATTTTTCCTCTACCTCTTAAATGGTGTCTAGTCCAAAACATCAACTTACCTTCATTTTGTTGCATCTAATATGAGTAGTTAAAAAAAACACATTTCCACCCAAAAACAGAACCTACTTTATCAGATTTATCAAAACTAAACTACAAAAGGTTTGGGCCTCAGCAATTCAGCCCTTAACACTAAACTTCATATGCATCAATGGCTGTGACATGTTGCCCCATAATTTTTATCACCTATGAATGATTAAAAATATGAAAAAAGCAAAACCAAATAACCTTATAAATCAAAACTTCCATTCTTCCTTCTCCTTTTCCTAGTCCTTCTATTTGTGTCACTACTGCCTTCCTGTTGGCAGTCAATGCAGGGGGTTTTTAATCATAGCTTAAAAACCCCATGCAGAATACAGGAACTTTCGAGCTCTTCAGAGGTAACAAATATAAGCTAATATGGTGTTTTGAAACCTCGTTAGTAGGCGATGATAATGGAGATTGGCTATACATAATTATAGGGTTTGGTTGCTCTAAACATGCCTGTATCTAACTTTTTCCCATATCTAAATACAACTATTGTGTCTGTCAGTTTTGATATTGACAAAGTAGACCCAAGTTAGTGTTCAAATACACTTGCATTGTTCAGTATTATAGCCTACCAACCGTAATAATATTATTTTCCCCATTTCCTGCTCAAATTTCTTTGGCTATAACTTTAACTTTGCTAAAACATTTTGGTATTTCATGCTCATCCTGGTTTTTTAATGCATGTACTAAAGACAACCCACAAGATAATACGGTTTTTATCTGCCCAATGATAAGCTGATTTCTCATGTTCTACCAATTGAAAATCAAACACAAAAGCGAGTCCATGCAAACCCAAAACAGAACACAACAATCGATCGACAACCACAAACAAATCTGGTCCAATGCACTAATCACCAACAATTAACAAGATTTTTGCAAAAATTATTCATATCAAACAAAGAAAAATTAGAGGGTTATTAAATACACTACCTGGTATGACCTCGTTGTCGGACCCGTGATGCCCTTGGAGAGGATGGTGAGGGAGCGTTTATGGCAGTTGTTTTTGAGAGATAAACCACGGTTGCAGCACCTAACCGTGGTGGAGGAAGGGGGGGTTTTGGCAATTTTCGGCATTTATCTATATGTAGGGCTTCTGGAGAAATGAAAGGGTAGAAGAAACACTTCGAAGCAATCACTTCGATGATGGGTAGGGGAGCAGGGGAGATTCGTACGACAAGACTCACAGATTCCAGACAGATTTCGAATTTTGGTGGAGATGAGCTTTTCTCGAGATGTCGTTTGGAAGGGTATGTGAATGGCAACGATTTGCAGCCGGGGGATGCACTAGAATCAGTTTTCCCGAGAGAGATGGAATCGCAATCTTCTGAGATGGGATGGGTGAAAGCAGATTCGCACGGCTGGTGAGTTTGAAATGGGACTTACGGGAGAGAGGAGATAGACGCGAGATTCGCACGGTAGAAGATAGTCAACAGTATAAAGTGAAGAGATGAAAATGAGATGTGACAAACTTGTGTTTGTTTTCAGGAAACTTCCTAATCGTACGAAAACTGGTTTTAAGGTTTTCATAGTTTTGAGTTTATCTCCGAAAACAAACGGGCCCTAAATGTTGACTTCAATTTGGTAAAAATTGGAAATTTATATCAATTTTGGGAATGATAAAATATCAGTACTTTTGCTATATGTTTAATATATTTTTATAGATCGACCGATTGAAACTTCTAACATCATCAATAGTAGTAATATAGTAGTAATATAATTTATAAAGAATAGTAAGATAATTTCAATTGAATATTTTTTAAATTTAAAAAAAAAATAAGAGAAAAAAATTACATAAAAAATATTATAAAGTTTAAATATTGTAAAAATATTATTTATTAATATTATTTTTGTTTAAAAATTTTAAAAAATTAGAATTATTTTTTATTTTTTATTTAAAAGTTACTCCACACTGTGTATCCCTCTAGCATACTAACTAGAGAACGACTTCGGTTTTACTCTAAAGGGGTACACATAGTGTAGAGTATTTTTGAAAAAGTTTTAATAATTAGTTTAAAAATTTCATATTTAAATTATATTTAAGAATAAGGTGAAATGAGACCAGTTGAAAACTTTTTTGTCTCATCTGAGGGCCAAACAAGCCCTTAAGAGTTGAGAGTCAATCCAAAAGCTTTATGAATATTGAACAATTATTTGGCAAAATTCTTTTATCCCTTGAGATCGTAATAATATTA